>NW_023461070.1:19471-28061 GCF_013731165.1 Rhagoletis pomonella | reverse complement strand
TTGCATTACACCAACTAACCACGTTGCTCAGATCCGCTTGTAACAAACACCTTTATTCGATAGAGGACAATGTTTTAAAAAGTTTCACATCATCAGCATACATTAAAATTTTTGAATGTTTTATTATAGAAGAAATATCATTAATGAATATCAGGAACAGAATCGGACCAAGGTGGCTTCCCTGAGGAACTCCTGAAGAAACTTTAATGATGTTGGAAGAACAATTATACACAATAACTCTTTGTGTTCTATCAGAGAGGTAAGATGAGATCCATTGATGAAGACTGGGCTGAAAGCCGATTAGGTCGAGTTTACGGATGAGTAACGAGTGACATACTTTGTCAAAAGATTTACTGAAATCGGTGTATATTACGTCGGTATGAGCATTTTCTCTAAAACCGTGTGAGACATGAGTTGTATACTCCAATAAATTAGTGATAGTAGATTTTCCTTTAGAAACCCCGTGTTGAGGTTGTGAAATTGAAGAAGATATAAAATATGTCAGCTGATTAACAACAATTGCTTCGAATAATTTGGGGATAGCGGAGAGCTTCGCTATGCCTCGATAGTTTTCTGTAGAGGACCCGCTGCCGTTTTTGTGAAGTGGTATTATGAAAGACTCCTTCCAGGCGGACGGAAAAACGCCATGTTAAAATGACAAATTGAATAGAGTTGTTAAAGGCTCGCAGATGTTCTCAGCGCAGTTATTAAGAAAACATGTCGGAATATGATCAGGTCCTGGCCTAAATGACGCTTTTGAGGTTTATAAATAGTGTAAAACTTTATTGGAAGATATTACTGGAATATAAGCAGAGTTGATTGGACAAAGCTCGTACGGATAGTCTCCACTTATAGGGAAGTCTACAGAATAATTGGATCTAAAGAACTGGGCAAACATGTTGGCAACGAGTTGGCTGTCGCTAGACACAGTGTTGCGATAATGCATAGCGGACGGAAAACCATGTAATTTACGCTTTGAATTTACGAAACCATAAAATGATTTAGGATTGTAAATTAAATTCTTCTTAATTTTACATAAATATGAATTATAACATTTCTTATTTAATGAAAAGTAGTTATGCCGCAAAACTGAGTACTTTACGTAATCACCGTGTAAGCCCTTTTATACAGTTCAAAAGAATGTGACTTTTTATTTTTCAATTTTTTAAGCTCTTTAGTGAACCATAATTGTATTGGTTCTTCATGAACAATATTACGTTTTGGCACATAATTTCGAAACAAATTGAAAGCAGTATCATTAAAGTGCTCAACACTACGCTCCACGTCATCTCTATATATTGGCCAAGATAACTTTGAAAGTTCTTTGTTAATTTTCCTGAAATTTGCTCTCGGAAAAACATATCTAGTACTTGAACTATACGACTTATTATTATGTATGTATTTCATTTATGATTTCGTAGCTTAACTCAAGAGCGGGATGGGGGGATAGGGGATCGAGGCCTTCGGAACATCATCAACGTAAACAAGATCCAAGACCTTTCCAAACTTATTTTGACATATTATTTATTTGTTTAAGGCAAAGTTCAGCCATTTCCTCCAGAAATACATTGTAACTATCTCTAGATGAAACTGGTACAACATCGGTGTCAATGATGTTCAATGAAATGTGTGGCAGATTTAAATCGCCCAAAACAATCATAGCATCGGATGCCGTAAGCATTGCATTTACGGTCTCAAGTAAAGAAACTAGCTGCATATATACTGATACGGCAGAATTAGGAGGGATGTAGCAAAGAGCTAAATAAATATAAATCTTTCCAGCCTGTACACGTATACATTTAAATTCGGCATATTCAATGACAGGAACACTAACTTCCTCGGATGGTATCGATGAATGCACCGGAAAAAGAACACCACCGCCGATTCTGCCCTCGCGGTCACTCCTGTATATTTGAAATTCATTTGGAAGAATTTCGGAATTAAAAATATGAGGTTTAAGCCATGTTTCGGTCAAGCAAATAATATTATAATTCCAGTCAAAACCTTTTAAATATAAGTCAGTTAATTTGGTATTCAAACCTCTAACGTTTTGATAGTAAATATTGAAATTAGACTTGCGAGTTAGTTTTTTGAATCCGAATTAAGATTAGAAATTTTAGCTACGTTATTATTACTTTTATTAGGTTTATACTTGAACTCGCCCCGGCCGGCCAAAATGAACTATTTAGTAGTGTATCAAAAACTTCGGAAGCTACATCAATTTTAAAAGTCCGCTTTCAGACACGCCAAGTCTTGAAAGCAATTTCTTTCGCATTCTCTTTTGTGTTTTCTATTTGCTTCCACACGCGTCAACTTTAATTGAATTCAAGTCCTTGGTTCTTAAATGGGAAGCAACGAAAAGATCAAAAGAGACAAGAAAACTTGAAACGAATTGACGGTATGGAGGTATCTGTACTCTTCCCCTCTCTTCCCACCTCCTTCGCCAACGAACGAGCAGACTTGAAAGCAAGACTTGAGGTATCTGAAAGGGGACAAAGATGAAATATCGCGATCGTATTTAAAATTAAATTTACGAATAAATACATCTTTAGTTCAAATTTTAGTCGATATGTATGACTTTATATCATCCGAAGAAGTATCTTTAGCAAATCTAGAGACAAAGATGGATCTTCTCGGAGGAATTACAACCAACTTTTTGGTAATGATGTCTGATGTGCGGGGCTCCGAACTATTCGGAGGAACTAAGTTAGACAGTACAGCTTTAGATGTTGATGGCAACACTGTTAAATCAACGGTTTGACTATTTTTAAAAGTAAACCTAGTGGATATGGCTTTAGATAGCGGAGGCTCCAATGCCTGAGGGCATGGAGAAGATAGATTAATAAGTTCCAAGGGCTGGGATGGAGGATTTTTGTGACTAGATTCAGTGGCTGTCTTTCTAGGTGGACTAATAACACGCCTAGCTTTACTTTCTCGGCTATCCTCAGAGTGTGGAGGGTTGTCGAGACATGTGAAAGACCTAAACATTTTTTCGTAATGCTTAAATTTCTCAACAAGCACCAACAGATCCTTCCCAATCTCAGAAAAACCATTTCTTGACTGCCTAAAGAATTTTAATAAATCAACTTTGGTTGATCTACATTTTGACAAGACCAAAGAAGACCCTTTCCCTCGTTAATAGCGTCTAATACCCTACCGCTCAAACCAGCACATTTTATATGGGCAATCCCATCGCAGAGCCAGCATGACACATAGGAGTCGCTTTTAACGTGGCAATTACATGTTTTACTCTCACTGTTTTACCATCGATACAGTCAGGGCTATCACAGAACCCATCGTAGCTTCGTTTTTCGTGAAATCTACGAAAGTGCTATCACAGAATCCGAATGGCTACGAACGTAAATTCGAAATTCGTAGAGAGCCTTCATTGAATCCGTTCGTAATGAAGATTCGTACAGATACTCTACGACGAGATCATGCTGTCGGATCAAAATTTAAAATCACTCAATCTTAAAAATAGGGGAAGAAAGCTGCATTATTTTTAATATTAAATATTTATTTTACTCCAAATTTGTTATAGTTTGATATAATTCCATGTTTTTGGGTAAACGCAGACGTAAAATACCAATGCCATACATACATACATATGTACATACACGCATTCATCTGCTAGACGCTATTTAATGAATTAATATTTTATATGAATCGAGGAAATAATAGTTTAGCAACAATTTATTAGGAAATAAACCTAATTACTTTAATATAAAAATAAACCTAATTACTTAAAAAAAAAATATTTTTCTATTTAAAACAATAAAATCTAAGCTAAAAATATACTAAGAAAAATATTTATTAAAAAAATAAACAAAAATTAAATCAAAAAAGAAAAAAATCTCCACTGCCCCACGACTCGGACTCGAACTCGGCTCTCTCAATTGGCAGTCTAGTGCTTTGCACACTCGGCCATTGCGCCTGTCTGTTGTTTCCTTTGCACTAACTGATTTCGAATCAGCATTCGAAGCTGGCAACGATATTTGCGAGTTCACTCGGATTCAGTGATAGCAATTTTTTCGTATTCGTAGCAGGCATTTGAATTCGTAGATTTTCTACGATTGATTCCGTGATAGTCCTAAGTATCTAAATCGCTCTAACGTTTTGACTACAGCTAAAGTCTCAAGTTCTTAGCTGTAAAAGTTTCTCTCAGTGTCGCTCGTCGATCTACTATAATGCGCAACTGGCTTTAACTCATCACCAGGGAACGGATTTTTAGGACCTAAAAACCTATAAAAAAGGCAAAATAAAATAACGAAATAGGCTGGACAAGGCAAAATAAAATAGCGCAAAAGGCAGGAAAAGGCACTAGGTATTGCAAAAAAAGGCAAAACAAAATAGCGAAAAAGGCAGGAAAAGGCACTAGGATTGCAAAAAAAGCAAAATAAGGCGCTAAAATAAGACAGAAAGTACGAAGAACAATCAAAAAATACATTTATTTTAGAAATGTTTATATTACAAGTAAAAAGAGGAAAACTATGAACTAGTTTCATTATATGAAAAATTTGTACTTTGAATCTTTGACTATTTTATCCTTTCGAGTTTCTAACTCATAAAACTTTAATATGTATAAGTAGTTGTAGTTACATTGAACCACAAGATGCATTTTGAAGTTTTCTTGCAGCATTTTCATTCGATTTTCGCGAGGAAAAGCCTTGAATGTACTAAATGTGCGCTCGACGTAAGTTGATACAAGTGGAGCCCAATTTAAATATGGAACGTTTGAAACGTTCATATTATCAGGAATAAGGGCGTTTTCCTCGACCTTTACAATTTTATCCACACCCCTTATTGTCTCCAAGCCTACGTTAGCTAAGAAAACGGCTTTGAATTTTTCCAACAGCAATTTGGCAAGAGGTCCCTGCGCTTTTATAAGCCGCATGGGCATGTGTATATTTTTTAATCTTAAAAAAAAAAAAATCGTAATTGCTATAATCACTTTTTTAAAGGTAGAAAAGGCAAAAAAAGGTAAATATCTTAAAAAAGGCAACATCAAATGTGTCTATATGGAATCAGGGAAAGCTAAATCGTGGACATTCTTGATCGAATATACTCTATCTCTTTACCGAAAAAAAAGCCAATTTCCATAAAATCCATTCCCTGCTCATCACCCTCGCTCTGCAATAGCACATCCGCTAACCCAGATGAGCTAGCATCAGTATGAATTTCGTGATTCGCATCTACTCTATACGGAACCACGAATACCGCTTAATCCTTAAAATCTTCGGATTTCAATAACATTCGTTGGTCGTTCATAATTTTGTATTGCTGTCGTTTTTGCTAGACCTGGAGTCAATCCACTCGGTGATATAGGATGCCCAAGAAAAATGATTGTTGTTTTTAAAAGCTCGCATTTCGAAATGTTCAACGTCAAATTAGCTTCTTTTCAAATGTTCAAGACTGTCTTAAATTTTTGAAACATTTCTTCGTATGTATTACTACAAATGAGTATATCGTACATGTAGTGAGTCATATTCTCTTTCGTTGGACGTTCTTGAATTTTTGGCATT
This sequence comes from Rhagoletis pomonella, assembly GCF_013731165.1. NCBI lineage: Eukaryota > Metazoa > Arthropoda > Insecta > Diptera > Tephritidae > Rhagoletis > Rhagoletis pomonella. The sequence goes on along the minus strand of NW_023461070.1, from coordinate 22,539 downwards.
AGTAGTTGGAATACTATTGGCGCTTTCTTAAATCCAAAAGGCATTCTCTTAAATTCATAAAAACCGAAGGTAGTTACAAAAGCAGTGTACTTACGGCTTTCTGGTTCAATTTCAATTTGATAGTACCCACTATTCAAATCGAGCGTCGTGAAATATTTGTACCGTGCCGCTTCCTGAAGTCACTCTTCAATGTTTGGAAGTGCAAATATTTATTTCGCTATTAGCTGGTTAACTCGCCGATGGTCTATGCATATCGATGGCTGAGTGGAAGATCGACCTATCTCGGCAGCCAGTTCGAAAACGCCCTATCTCAGAAAATTTTTCAACAACGCTCTATCTCAGAAAACTTTTCAAGAACGCCCTACTTCAGAATTCGATTGAAAAACGCCCTATCTCAGCTGCCGATTCAAAAACGCCCTATCTCAGCTTACTTTCAATGTATTTTCGTTTGGGATAGGGCATTTTTGAACCGAAATCTGAGATAGGAGGTTATTCAACCAAATTCTGGGAAAGGGTGTTTTTAAATAAAATTCTGAAATAGGGCGTTCTTGAAAAGTTTTCTGAGATAGGGTGTGTTTGAACTGGCTGCCGAGATAGATCGATCTTCCACTCAGCCATCGATATGTCACTGCCATTTTTTTTTCTTAACGAGCACAACCGGACTCGCATACTCTGACTCAGAACGTTGTATTATATCGTTTCGCAATAAAGTATTTACAATTTCCGCGACAATTTGTTTTTTGTTTTTGGTTCTTTTTTGGTTCTGGCACATGATACGGACACTGAGATACAATGTCGTTTGATTTTAATTAAATTTTTTTACCAAATCTGTCTTTCCAAGTTTATTTAAATTATTTGCAAACACATTACAATTGTTGATAATTTTCATTAGATCTCATTTTAAAGAGTCGCCATTTACTTCGCACATTATTTCATTGTCACTAATGTAACGCTTTATTTCTTTATTCTCAATTTCCTGTTCGTGTTCTATTTTGAACCGACTTCCAAGTCTTAGAACTTATCAGTTCGTCGGAATATTTTTTTTTTTTTTATGTATGTTACCGCATAACTTTGGACCACGTCAACAGATTTCGATAATTATTTTTGCATCGGAAAGATAGTGTCTCAGAGATGGTCCCGTACTAATCTGGTTTAGATCCGATCATTGGATCATGAAATATATATGTATAATTTTTTTTTTTATATGACAATTGAAGTCGGTTTTTTTTTTGCTAAAAATTACTTGTTATATTTCCGTTTTTAATAGTTAACCGTAAACTATTGATCACAAAATTAATTGCCCTAATAATATATCGTTAAGCAACAATTCGTCATCAACCAAATACATAGTAACGCCATCGACTACTAAATTTGCACGCACTAACTCTTTTGCATGTCGAACACCACCACATAGTCCCGTGATTTGTATAGAACACTCTTCGCATTTACCACCAATCTTGTGATACAAAAATTGTATTTTTTGGGTATTCCAGCTCAGAGTCATGATCATTTCTCACGGAAACGGTCTGGATCATTCTTATTAGAGTTGGCAGCACTAATTTTATATTACTAGCTCGAGGAAGACGAAATTATTAAAATGAACTCACTAAATGGGGAAAAGTACACTTAAACGAAATAATATTCACTTAAACAAATATTTAACGTAAGCAAAATTTATTTTAAGCAAGTAAAAAGAAGCAATGGTAGAATATATATTTGTGTATACAGTCATTTGTTAGTTCCACCAAACTGTACTGCCATATTATCAGTGACATAAACCAAAAAGTGGAGGAGGAGGAGGAGAAGCTCGGCCAAACACTAACATATGTGTAAGCGCCAATCTATTATTATTAAACCAAAAAGAGCGGATCATAAATTGAACCAGATCGATATCAGGATCATATCGTTGTTGCATTTGCGTGTAAATTTTTTATCCGGATCCCGATCATTACCCACGGAAACAGTAAATGATTTTCGCATCATGCTACACTGTGCACCTGTGTCAATGAACGCTTTAATCATTTGTCCATTTGTTAATGCGTAGACTTAAAAATGTTCATGTAAGCAATTCTACATCTCGATAAAGCTACACCTAGTTCACTAATATACGAGTTATTACCAAATACGAAAAATATTCCAACTTTATTTTGTATCGGAAAATTTTGAGCTGTTCCTTCTGTCACGGGTTAGTACAAAAAGAAGACACTGCTTTTTGGAGAACATATATTTTACGGAAAGTCTGTGAATTTACTTAACATTTCAATCTGAACTAGATGTTTTACTATACAGAAAAGAACCAGCAATCCTAACAAAGCACAAACCATAACAAGAGTTAGTTGTTTATTATTAAAAAATTCAAAATTCTCCTGTCACGGGTGGGACAACTTTTGTCACGGGTGGGACACGTACGATATTCTTCATGAAATAGAGCTTCTACTGAGATCCATATCAAAGGGCTTAGGTATGATAATTGTTAGAGGCCAAATACAAGATCAATTGACCCACTTTTATCACAGTAGACTCATTTTAAGACGCACGATATACTGCTGCCCTCAGGATCTATTTTAGGGGGCAATAGTTATACCAAACAAAGCTAGAAGTCGCCAAATTGATGTATTAAAATGCGTGGGAGAATGGATTATTTGCAAACGCATAAAATTGTATATGCATTTTTCCAAAGGCACTTCTGTACGGTGCATTTGATTGCAATGAAATTTCAAATGTTCCTTAATGATTTTCAAGTTTGTTTGGACTAGCTATGTATGTCTGGCTAACACTACCTACAGGTTAAACATGGATATCGACTCCTGTTATCACATCGATAGCGATGACTAACCTGCTGGTAGTGTTAACCAGACATTGAGTAACCGGCCCTAAGGGTGGCTGGAGTTAAGTTATTTTTGAAAAACTGATTTCATCGACAAATCAGGCTAAAATTTAGCTATTCTTTGGTGAAACCTTAGAACGCCAGAAAAGATCTTGTGTAGCGATGTCTAATCCGAAAAGTTATCTGCATTAGAATACTTATACGCAGATACATATATCTTTGTCACTTAAAGGCTATTTAT
>NW_023461070.1:16222-19371 GCF_013731165.1 Rhagoletis pomonella | reverse complement strand
CGGATAATGTAATGATATTGATAGTTGGTTTATTTGTCATTTGCATTACTATATTATCTGGGAAATCATAGGGCCGCAATATTAACCTATCTTCATCTTTTTGGTAATCTAAAATTCAATTAAATTCCTTTATGAAATTTAGGCCTAGAATTCCATCATCCCTGTTTTCTGTGAATTGTTAACTGTGATATTGTTTTTAATTTGACCCTTTTTGATAATTGATATGTCTGCTCCTGTATCTATCAAGAGAGTTGAAAATGAATCATTTAGAGTTGTCCTGGAAGTTACATAACTATTTAGGTGTAAGTTAAACACACATACTTTTTTCTTTGCTCTATTTACTGTTGATGTGGAGTTTGCTGGTTTTCCTGTTGTTGCAATTATGGACATGGCGGGTATTATTGCGATTAGTCGCTCGATTGATTTCCAAAATTCTTAGTGTGTTTTTGGATATTGTTATTTTGCCTGTTGTTATTGTTATAACGCGCATGATTACTATGAAACGCAGGACCTTGATTACTCCTATAGTTATTACCTTGATAACTTCTTCGAAAGCTACCACGGTAATAACCTTGCTGGCGTAGGTGTAGTACTGAATTGGGGCTACCCCCGTGACTTCAGTACAACTGTTAGTGAATTTCGATATAGCCTCGGTCATGGATGTGAACATTCCTGCTTGAATTATCATTTTTACTTTTTCGTTAGAACAATTCTTACACATGGCTTTTACAGCCGATTGTATAGCGTATTTTGTTGCTAAATCTGGGGTTAATCCATCAGATATGTACGCTCCTTCTAATGATTCTGTGAGTTTTTCTATTTCAGCAGTATATTGGTTAGCTGTTTTACTGCGTTGTTGTATGTTCAGTAGTTTTGCTGTCAAAACTTCCACTGATTCACCCTTAATAATATTTTTTAATTTTCGTCTTATCTGCTGTATCGAAGTTTCATTGTTAATGAAATTTCTGGATGTACTTTTTAATTTTGTTTTTATCATGGAAATCGCTATTGCTTCATGGCTCTCCTCGATTTGTTCAAGGATGGCAAGTGCATCTAAAAACCTAGTCAGATTTTCATGGTTGCCGTCAAACTCGGGTAGAATCGACGATACGGTCTTAATAAATTCTACCGTTTGTGCCATTTTGAATTTTGTGGTTTTGTAAATTATTTTCTGACATTCGATTTCCTCTTGTCCTTCTTCTAGGTCGGAAGGAGATTCCGACGAGAAGGTGCTAAAGTCAATCTGTATATTCTGTTCAAATGTAGTTGGTACTATCACCTCTATGTTGTACCTGGCTAGTGAGGATACTAATTTGTCCCTACCACTAGAAAATATTTGTTGTGCTTCTATTTGGTGACCGCTGGTGAGCTGGCTATTTACATTACGTATTGCCTTACCTAATCTATTAAATGATTCTAATACTATTGTTAAATGCTTTACTACTGTTTCTATTTTTATTGTTCTATTTCTGTTATTGTCCTTTCTTCTAAAAGTGTTTTGAAAATTTCCTCCCATTTACCCATTGAAAAGGGGAGAAGGAGCGGCGAAAGAAAAAATCGAATTTCTATCTAAACCTTATCCAGACCGTCGGCACGGCTCTGGTATCTTTTTTTCAAAAAGTTTGTATGAACTGAGTAAATTCTTAAAAACGGACTACAAGTACAAATCGTTATGACTACAAGCATGAGCTTAATAGTGTCTAGTGCCTTACTGTGGTCAACTACCTCAAAAGAATTCACAACATTGGCGTTTGGATTTTCTATTTTAGATTCGTTTCCACCCATTTTATAAAAAAAAATATAAAATATTATATAATATTAAATAATTAAGGTAATAGTAAATTGTTAGTAATAAATGGCCATGTAATAAAAGGCAAGAATCTTTGATCCTTGCCACTTAATAGGCAGCCGTTAGGTTGCCAAAATATTTTGTTAGTTTATTTAAATATTAAATAATTTAAATAACTGCAAGAATCTTTCAATTCTTGCCAATAAATAGGCAGCCGTTAGGTTGCCAAAATATTAATAATTATTATTTTGATATTAAATAAACGACGCCTTTTCTCCTTTTCCGGTCTGGATTCCTTGCTTGGCTAAACAGCCTAGATAGAGTCGTCGTCCTGGTTGCTTTTTACCTGAAGTTTCCCAGTGTAAATTTGCAAATAAGCTTGTATGTGACTCTGATTAGCACGTTCAGCGTCACGCAGTTTTTTGTTGAGGCAAACCGTTGATGAAAATAATGAGCTCCTGTTCGCCGAAATGAGTTTGCTGCTTGGCAATGGACATCAACTTGTTCATTTTGGAGTCGGAACGTTGCCCGGTTGGCGAGGTTGTGTAGCTTTTAATGTTAACTGCTACGTCAGCTGGTAACGGTGTCCTGCCAGTACGAAGGCAGCTTGCCACTATAAAAGGCAAGTTTCCGCTAGATATGGCAGGATCTCTTGACGCTTGAAGGCAGCTAGCCGCTATAAAAGGCAAGTTGCCGGTAGATTTAGCAGGATCTTTTGCCATTTGTAGGCAGCTTGCGCTATAAAAGGCAAGTTCCCGCTAGACCATGCAGGATCTTTTGCGGCTAGAAGGCAGCTTACCGCTATAAAAGGGAAGCTTCCGCTAAAGTGATCGCCATGTAATAAACGACAAGAATGACTGTTGCAGGGCAGTCGAGTGCTTATCGAATATAGCTGTTTATTAATTATTTCTTTCCTTATTTATAAAAATTTAAACTTATTTATTTCTATAATTTCTTATTTACTATAATGCATATTTATACTTCTTACATACTAGTCATACAAACTCATGTACGTACTAGAGAGCTGCACGATTACAATAAAAGGTAACATGTTAATAATCGGCGATGCCGATGCGGCGAGTACATGCTACATATGTAGCTGTAAATTTAGCATCGCATAATCGCCGCATCGTTGGCATCGTCAAGATAGTAACATGTTAGTAACATTCCGTTTTTTATGAAATTTTTGAGAGAGTGAGCAGAAAGAGCGTAAACATTGCATGTACGTACCAGGGATGAAAAAGTAGGTACAATTGTACCTTTTTCCGACGTTTGATGACTTAAAGGTACATTAGGTACAGTCAGTGGATTTTAGGTACAATTATTATTATTGACCCATATTCGCTTTTTGATTTCTGGA
>NW_023461070.1:9566-16122 GCF_013731165.1 Rhagoletis pomonella | reverse complement strand
ACATCCACACCCTAAGCCCTTTACTTTGGTACCTCACTTTTGAAAATTGAATGGACGGTGCGGATCTGAGGGCATTGATTAGTAAATAACTTGAGTTTAATTATTTAACAGGTGGCAACTCCTTTTGAAAAAGTAAAGCCTTATTGCACATCTACAGACCAAGCGCTTAAATTTAACATCTCACTTTTGAAAATCGAATGAACGGTACAGATCTTTTATGCTGCACAAAAAATGCCTTCGCGTGTTATATATGTGGGAACACCGCTTGTACATGTGTGAACCAGGGATGAAAAAGTAGGTACAATTGTACCTTTTTCCGACGTTTGATGACTTAAAGGTACATTAGGTACAGTCAGTGGATTTTAGGTACAATTATTATTATTGACCCATATTCGCTTTTTGATTTCTGGAAATATATATTGAAAATGCTTTCGAAGTTACTTACGGCAATTTGATTATTTTCTCTAGAGTTGTTGCACCTATCAAAAGGAATCGGATAAATTAGCAGACTTTTCGTGTTGTTGCTGGATAAAGAAGTATACTTCGCAAAGTGTGTTTTTTGTCTTTTTCGCCAATATTTTTCAGTAGTCAAGATTTGACAAAAACAACACTTCTCCGATTCCCATTAGACTAGACTATAGTCTATATATATATATTATTTTAATACCTGAATGCAACCATGTTAACTTTTCGTTTTGACATTTTCTTTTGTTCTTTATTTGTAAATTGCCACAATAAGCTTGCTTTAATAAAATGTAATTTTGTTTGGTCCTTTTTTCCTTCGGACGTCATAGAGCATACACGTGTCTTTTTTAATACCTTCAGATCTTCCACAATTGGTGACCCCGACGGTAAGTGAGACATGCCACTCAACGGTAGCATGGCTGTAACGCCTGGATCTCATCACGGAGAAGCTTCGATGGCAGGTGCCAGCATTCCGAGAATTCCGCTTCCTGTTATGTCAGAAGAAAATATTGAGGCTTATTTCTATTCGCTGGACTTCTGGTTTGAAGCCTCAAGCATTTCGACAGACTCCGCGAAATTCAGCATTGTGGCTGCCAGCATACCTCAAATCAAGCTAATGGAGTTGCGCTCCATTATTGATGCTGCCCCAATGTCAGGTCGATACGAATATATCCGCTCGAAATTGACTGAAAATTTCACGGAGAGCCAGCAGCGCCGCCTTCAACGTGTGCTACGAGAAATGCCACTGGGCGACCGCCGTCCTAGTGATCTATTCAACGAAATGAAGCGAGCTCCTGGCTCGGCCCTGAGTGAAAGTATTTTGCATGATCTATGGGTCAACCGCTTGTCCCCATACGCGCAAGCTGCGATCATAGCAACCAGCGTTCCAATCACCGATAAACTAAAAATTGCCGATTCCATAGCTGAATCGATGCAATTGCGAGAGGGGCGCGTCAATGAGGTGAGCACACCCAAAGCTGCTAACGACAGCGATCTACGAGCCGAAATAGCGGCACTCAAACAGCGTTTTGATAAAGCTTTGAGTGGCGAAAAATCTGTTTCACGCTCCAGATCCAGAACGCCTGCTCGCGGCCAGGGCAGCAATACTTCCGAGTTGTGCTGGTACCACGCAAAATTTGGGAAGAACGCCAAGAAATGTAGACAGCCCTGCAAATATCTTCAGCCCCCATCACCAAGTGGCACGCAATAGGGATGCTCCGCCAATAGCATTTCAGAGATTGGCAAACGATCTGAGATGCCTTCGAATTGTCGCTTACGCATATTCGACACGTCAACTAATACCACTTTTTTAATTGACTCTGGCGCTGATGAGTCGATTGTTCCAAAATGTTCGAAATTGGCTCGAGTAACCCCCTCGGATATGCAATTGTTTGCCGCTAACGGGACATCTATCCCGGTATTCGGAGAAGTCATGCTAAAACTTAACCTCAATTTGCGTAGAGACTTCATATGGAGTTTCGTGATTGCAGGCGTATCACAAGCGATCATTGGCGCTGACTTCTTGTCTTACTATTCTCTTCTGCTGGACCTTAAAATGAAGTGCTTAATTGACCGCAAGACTACAATAAAGACGGTTTGCTCAGTAACACATATCGACGTGCCACGTGTTTCAACGATAAGCCAAAACTTTGATTTTTCCAACCTGCTTAAGGAATTCAGCGATATTACTCGTCCTGCGCCATTTGAAGCTGCATCAAAGTCGACTGTCGTCCATCGCATAATTACAACCGGTCAACCAGTTTCTTCACGACCCAGAAGACTATCGCCCGAAAAGCTCAGAAAAGCGCGCGCGGAATTCGATCTCTTGATGAGACTGGAATATGCCGGCCATCCAGCAGCAACTGGGCAAGCCCATTACACATGGTGCACAAAGGTGACGGTTCATGGAGGCCTTGTGGTGACTACCGAGCACTAAATGCGGTAACAGTCCCCGACAAGTACCCACTGCCTTTTTTACACGACTTCACGCACGTTCTCGCAGGCAAGACAATTTTTTCTAAAATTGATCTACAGAGAGCCTTTCACCAGATCCGAATTCATCCCGATGATGTCTGCAAAACAGCCATTACGACTCCTTTCGGGCTGTACGAATTTACGCACATGAACTTTGGGTTGCGCAACGCAGCGCAGACGTTCCAAAGGATTATTAAGGAAGTGTTTCGAGGTGAAGAGAAGGTTTTCATCTACCTGGATGACATTTGTGTTGCATCCAGCTCGCCAGAGGAGCATCGCACGCACCTCAAATCGGTTTTTCAGGGATTGCGTGAGCATAACCTAACGATTAACGTGGCGAAATCGGTTCTTGGTGTTTCGGAGCTGCACTTCTTAGGCCATGCCATAACGAAAGAGGGAATCAAGCCACTTCCTAGCCGAGTCGGAGTTATCCGATCATTTAAGTTGCCTTCCTCGCAATGATTAATTTTTACAGAGCTTTTCTGAAAAATCCGCTCAAGCATCAGAACCCACTTTTCAAAATGATCTCGGGCAACAAACGGAACGACAAAACGCCGCCGATCTGGCCGCCGGATAACGTCAAACACTTCGAGGCTTGCAAAGAAGACCTCGCAAACTGTGTGCTGATCGCTCACCCTCTTCCAAACGCTACACTTTCACTTTGGATTGACGCATCAGACTATGCCGCAGGAGCGGCTCTGCACCAGGTTATTGGCGGTGCACTTCAACCGCTAGGGTTTTTTCAGCGACTTTTCACAAAAGCGGAACAGCGATACAGTACCTATGACAGAGAATTGACAGCAATGTTCTATCTGTCCGACATTTTCGCTTCTTGCTTGAGGGCCGTGACTGTCATGTGTACACTGACCACACACCCCTCATTTATGCATTTCGTCAACGACTAGAAAAAACTTCCGACCGCCAAGCCCGTCAACTATATTTTATTGTGCAGATCACTACAGACATTCGCCACGTTCCAGGCGAACAAAATGTTGCAGCTGACCTGCTGTCCAGAATCCAAACTATAACATCAGAACCGATCAACTTCGACGACTTAGCTGATGATCAAGCCATCGACAACGAGATGAAAGAATACCTAGGTGGACAGGTTTGTCACTCACTCAAACTAACTAGTTTTATTCTTCCTTCCAGTACAAAGAGTGTTTACTGCGATAGCTCAACAGGGAGAATACGCCCGTTTGTAACAAGGCGATTCCGACAAGGCATTCTTCGCGCGACACATGATATTTCACACCCAGGTATGCGAGTCACTGCGAGGCTGATGACCGAGCGATTCGTCTGGCCAGGAATTCAACGGAATAGCCGTACGTCACAACTCAGCATTGTTCCAACGACGTGAGTGTCCAGGCCAACGGTTTTCGCACCTCCACATAGACATAGTCGGACCGTTTCCGTTGTCCAACGGAAACCGCTACTGTCTCACTGTCATCGATCGCTTCACCCGTTGGTCTGATGCTTTCGCGATCCCGGACAGCACCGCAGAGACAGTCACAAGAGCACTCATAGACGGTTGGATATCGCGCTTTGGTGTTCCCGTTGACATAACATCAGACCTTGGGCGACAATTCGAAAGTAACCTTTTCCAACAGCTCTTGCAATGTCTCGGTATCAGGCACCTCCGCACAACGGGGTATCATCCGCAAACGAATGGCATCGTCGAGCGGTGGCACCGTACTTTGAAGTCGGCGATTTTATGCCATGATGCCAATCAGTGGACAACGTTCCTGCCGCTTATTCTCCTGGGACTGCGTAGTTCTTTCAAGGCCGACTTAGGGGCCTGCGCAGCTGAGTTAGTTTATGGGACCACTCTACGTTTACCTTCTGAGTTCTTTGTTGACAGCAGTCGTTCAATCACAGAAGCAGAAACCATCGCACAGCTACGAGGCGCCATGCGTAGCCTACGCCCAGTCGACACTGCCTGGCATACTGGACAAACGTCGTTCGTACATAACGACCTTAAAACGTGTGAGCAGGTGTTTGTTCGAGACCTGTCAGTCAAGCCATCTTTATCATCTCCATACAAAGGCCCCTACAAGGTATTGCAGTGGTATGCGAAATATTTGGTCGTCAACATCAACGAAGTTCCTGTTAAAATTTCAATCGATCGTTTGAAACCAGCGTACATTGCCGTACCCACTCTTTAGGAGGGGGTACTGTGGGAACACCGCTTGTACATGTGTGAACACCGCTCATGCTTAATATTATTTTAATACCTGAATGCAACCATGTTAACTTTTCGTTTTGACATTTTCTTTTGTTCTTTATTTGTAAATTGCCACAATAAGCTTGCTTTAATAAAATGTAATTTTGTTCGGTCCTTTTTTCCTTCGGACGTCATAGAGTATACACGTGTCTTTTTTAATACGTTCAGATCTTCCACATATATATAGATGCCCCAATACATCACAATTGTAGCACTTCAGAGTTTTAGTAATTTTCGTTTCAGTTTTCTTATTAGAATTGTCACTTTTGTTTACATTCTTATATTCTTGTTCTTTTACTTCGAGCTTCGTTATATTTCGCGTCGAGTTCATCGGCACATTATTATCATACTGTTTTAAAGTTTCTCTTAATTCCCTCATTGTATTTATTCGTTGTGCGGCAATTGCCATTTGTAATTCACGATTGCGCAGTCCCTATCTCGCGTATTTAACCATTAGAGCTGGAAAACTATCGATGGCACTATCGATAGTATCGATGGTTTTTGACTATCGAAAACATCGATAGTTTTGTAAGCACTATCGATAGTTTTCACTCATACATACATTTTTCAGTAAGAGTAAAATACGGCGGTACCTGTTTCATCTTGTGAGTCGGAAAGGACATTTAGCAAAGCAGGGCAAATAATTTCAGAGCGCAGATGCTTCTTGAAGCCAAAAATCGTTGAAAAGCTTTTGTTCCTTAACAAAAATATGGACATATTTTAGCAGTTATGATCTCATTTTCAATAAAAGTTGTTATGTTTAATTTTTGGAATTTTTAATCAAAACTATCGATAGAACTATCGATAGTGTCGACATTTTCGATAGTATCGATACTATCGATGGTTGTGACTATCGACTATCGAAACTATCGATGGCTACGACTGTCGATAGTTTTCCAGTTCTATTAACCATTGCTGTTTTGCTCAAAATATAACGTCGCCCAAGCTCACAAATACGAAAGCAATAATCAGCTACTTTTTCGTTTCGTTTACGCACAGCAGTTTGCATTTGAAAATTATGTCCGCTTCAGCGTTGCCACGGACAAATTTTTTTTCCTAACCAAATTTCCTACCATAACCAACCAAAACCTACCAAAAATTTTTTTGGGTTTTAATATTTGTATTCAATGTAAAATTTTTTAAAGACATAGTTAACATAAACTAGTAAAACTAAAACACAACTAGATTAATAAAAACAAATTAACTGCGTATAACGATTCATTTTACTGTACAAACTTATCCATATGTACATACATATGTCTCTTTACACATACATATCGTCACTAGATACGAATAAAGACGCGACCTCAAAATTTGATGGCGAAAAAAAGGCGCAAAAAAAATTTGGGCGAAGAAAAACTCTTAACATAGGTGACGGTAAATAAAGCCGCGTTAACCCTCTTTGACAGCGAAGAAAGACCCATAAACTTATGTCCGCGGTCAACTATATTTTCGAGTGCAACAGTATTCCCCAGAACTCCCAAAGAGTTTTTCCGAGCTCTTTATTCGTGTCTAGTGACGATATTAATATTATTACGTCGAAAATACCCGCGCTGCGACCTAAGAAGATATATTATGCTAAATCAAAATTGTAACCTTAGGCTATTTTAAAGCTCAGCCCTTTGGATAAGGCCATGTTCCAAATGTTATATGGAGAAGGCAATCGTTCTCCAAGGTGGATCAATCTACGATTAATTAATTAAAGACAGGCTCATAGAATATACTCTGGGGTTTCTTTCACCAGCCGACAAACCCTACAGTCCGTCTCTACAGAAAGACCCATTTAATTAAAACCGTACGTTAACTGTCAGGTTGCCAGTGAGAGTTCTAAGTTCAAGGTGTGTTTCGGAGTTCCTGCTGGAAAGAGTTATGCATATCTTTGATTGTCTTATT
>NW_023461070.1:7707-9466 GCF_013731165.1 Rhagoletis pomonella | reverse complement strand
CGGAGTTCCTGCTGGAAAGAGTTATGCATATCTTTGATTGTCTTATTTCCTTTGACTTCCCCCAACGGCAGCTATTTGATATTATTTCCAGCTAGCTCCTAAGTAGGTCTGCAGTGTATCCTTTAGATGTACCAAAGAAAGGCTAGGGGCCATGCAAACGCACTTGGGCTTCACGCTTTGCGAGACAGTTAGCCCTTTCGTTGCCTTCAAACCCTTCATGCGTGACGCTATTGTGGGCGCGCAGGTGGTTCAAGAGTTGACAAGCCTTGATGCCGTTTTAAAAGGCTCTAAGGCCTTTAGCGCTGCCTGAATGTCCGACATAATATTTATTCTGGCCTCATTTGCCTTCTACGATGACATTCGCGAACACAGACTTCGATTGGGAAGACTTCCGCCTGAAATATGGTTGAGTACGAGCCCATTGGCAGACTTTTCTGGAAACTTGGTCCAAGTACTCCATAAATTATATCGCTACCTAAATGTGAAAAGGTGCCAAGTCCATTTTTTTCAAAGTTTAGTTTTTTATGCAGAATGACAGGTAATACGAAACTACATCGATTTTTCGTCTCTCGTGAAAAATTTCTAAAAATGGACTTGGCACCTTTCCACTCTTAGGTCACGATATATGGATGTCCATATTGCATATTGGCAATGATAAGGTATACGTTTGTACTTAGGAATCAGGTATATTTACATATTTGTGGCCGCCATTGTACGAACGCACCGGTGAAATATTTGTGTAAAAAAGGTTGCTAAAATATTTGGAGATACGTACATATTTTCTATTTTTGCAAATAACTATTACTCATTGTCCTGAAACCTACCAAAATCCAATCGAGCCTACCAACCTACCAAATGGAAAAAAACCTACCAGTTTTGGTAGGAAAAGCCCATGCTTGGCAACACTGGTCCGCTTAATCAGGGGAATTACCGACCTCGTATTTTAAATCTTTCGCGAAATTATTCCAATTGGAATGTAGCTTTTCTGTCGCGTCGAGCCATAAACGCGCTACTGCCTTCATGCGACTGTATACGGGAAAATTTTAGTTTGGCATCCCCCGCGTACAAAAAAAAGGTGGCTATGGGGGGGGTAGGGGGAGTTCTCCTGATTGCAAATATATATACTTTTAGCCGCAGGAGGCTTATAGTTTTTAAGTTATTTGTTGTTAAAGTTTGTAAATTGAACTAACCTCTCGGCGCTATTTCACACAATAAACACTATATTTATGTAGACACTTCGGCAAAACAGTTACATTAAAACCCCGCACAATGAAATGTAAACATTTTTTACATTTATGATGTATTTTTAGTAAATTAAGTAAGTTTTAATAATTATCACGCACTTATATATGTATACGCACATTGTGAATACAGAACCGTTGATTCAACCATGGTTTCTCACTGACATTAGAAGAGTACAGCCACATCTAAAAAAATAACAATAAAAGAGAATAGTTTTTATCGTACCCATTTTCCTGCTCAGCGTTGAATTAGTAGTAAAGGAGGGTATGGGGTTAAATACCACCAATATATAAAAAAAACTGACAAGCGCCGCAGGCGAAAATTTGTAATAAAAAATCGCGCGATTTTTTATTAAAAATTTTCATTATTTATCGAAGTATTGATTTTTATGGAAAAAGCGCCGCAGCCGAAAATTTGTAATAAAAAATCGCGCGATTTTTTATTAAAAATTTTCATTATTTATCAAGTATTGATTTTTATGGAAAAAGCGCCGCAGGCGAAAATTTGTAATAAAAAA
>NW_023461070.1:6103-7607 GCF_013731165.1 Rhagoletis pomonella | reverse complement strand
CGGAGTTCCTGCTGGAAAGAGTTATGCATATCTTTGATTGTCTTATTCCCTTTGACTTCCGCCAGTAGGCAGCAATTTGATATTATTTCCAGCTAGCTCCTAAGTAGGTCTGCAGTGTATCCTTTAGATGTACCACAGAAAGGCTAGGGGCCATGCAAACGCATTTGGGCTTCACGCTTTGCGAGACAGTCAGCCCTTTCGTTGCCTTCAAACCCTTCATGCGTGACGCTATTGTGGGCGCGCAGGTGGTTCAAGAGTTGACAAGCCTTGATGCCTTTTTAAAAGGCTCTAAGGCCTTTAGCGCTGCCTGAATGTCCGACATAATATTTATTCTGGCCTCATTTGCCTTCTACGATGACATTCGCGAACACAGACTTCGATTGGGAAGACTTCCGCCTGAAATATGGTTGAGTACGAGCCCATTGGCAGACTTTTCTGGAAACTTGGTCCAAGTACTCCATAAATTATATCGCTACCTAAAGGTGAAAAGGTGCCAAGTCCATTTTTTTTTCAAAGTTTAGTTTTTTATGCAGAATGACAGGTAATACGAAACTACATCGATTTTTCGTCTCTCGTGAAAAATATCTAAAAATGGACTTGGCACCTTTTCACTCTTAGGTCACGATATATGGATGTCCATATTGCATATTGGCAATGATAAGGTATACGTTTGTACTTAGGAACCAGGTATATTTACATATTTGTGGCCGCCATTATACGAACGCACCGGTGAAATATTTGTGTAAAAAAGGTTGCTAAAATATTTGGAGATACGTGCATATTTTCTATTTTTGAAAATAACTATTACTCATTGTCCTGAAACCTACCAAAATCCAATCGAGCCTACCAACCTACCAAATGGAAAAAAACCTACCAGTTTTGGTAGGAACAGCCCATGCTTGGCAACACTGGTCCGCTTAATCAGGGGAATTACCGACTTCGTATTTTAAATCTTTCGCGAAATTATTCCAATTGGAATGTAGCTTTTCTGTCGCGTCGAGCCATAAACGCGCTACTGCCTTCATGCGACTGCATACTGCAAACAAAGGCATTTTTCGTCAGTCTCTCAATTAATTGTTCTGCTGACAACGAAATATCAAGTTCTGAACATATTGAAAACGACGAGCTACGGGCCACAGCTTCAAATTTGTTATCTTCATTATCTAAACGCTTTGTCGATGGCGACATGATTTCTTTGAACGCGGCGGCGACATCGTGAATTTGTATGAGTTTGACATAAAAGAAGAGGAAGAACCTTATCTGTCGCTGAAAAAATAGAAATAGATCTAATCTGGCCACAGCCACAGTCATCGCGTAGCCCTGTCGTCGCCTGTCGTTGAAATAATTTGAAAGCTGTGGTCCTTAGCTCGTCGTTTTCATTGCGGTCGGGCTATCATTTATCGGATCGATATCTTATATAGCTTCAGCGATTTCGCGAACCGAATAATTCTTTAGCGATGTTGATAGATCTGAATTTGTATAAGGGGAATGGCTATTCAAATTT
>NW_023461070.1:0-6003 GCF_013731165.1 Rhagoletis pomonella | reverse complement strand
ACCGATTCGCTCAACCGACTAATTAGCGTTGAGCTTAGCGTTTACACGTTTGGAAACCTTTCTTCCCGTTTGCTGTCGAACTGATTTTTCTTAGAAAATGCACTGGTGAACGCTTAGCACATTTCTCGTGTAGAAAAAGTTTGTATATAAAAGTCAAGCAAAAATATATTAATTAAATGAAACGATGTTAACACGGCGCCGGCTACACTACGACTCTCGTTGAGCAAGATGAATGTGGTTTGATGAACGTCGAATAGACGATGCTGCCACTCAGTCAAACAAATGCTTATGCTGCTAGAGTTACCTTACATTAAATATTATATAGATATAAATATGCATACAAATTTCCCATCATTTTACGATAATAATGGTAAAAAATATAAAACTTTTTTTTTGAGGTGACAACATTGTTTTTCTTGCAATTAAGGGAACAAAGGGTATGGTGAGTTCTGCAGCTATTGTGGACCACGTATTAAAAAAAAATCGACCGTCATTTTAAATAGCGAAAAATAGTAAGCAGAAATAAACTCTGTGCAGGGAAACCATCGAATCGAGATGTACATACCATACCTACGCATTTGCAAGATCGATTTCTAAAACATCGGGATATTTTGTCTGATTTTGCTTGCGTCTTTCCCAGCAAAACACCAAATTTTGATGAACTATCTTGTTGTAAACTTTTTGAGAAATATGAATTTATTATACATGATTCGGTGCCCGAAATATGGACAAGTGAATTCAACTTTAGATAAAAGGCATTGCTGGTATAAATATTCAAAATTCATTTGAAGCTTTGGATATTTGTACCTGCGATACCTTTCCAAATGGTCGTCAAGCACTTAGAATTATAGCTGTTTCGACTGCCGCGAATGAAGGAACATTTTCAACTTTCCGCCGTCTAAAAAAATATTTGAGATCAACTATGAAAGAAGATCTTCTTAACGGGCTGTCTTCTCAATATTCATCGCAGTCTGGATGTTTGTGGTGACATTATTGAAAGCAGAATAATTTAGTAAATAACCCATCATGCGACTTTTCTTTGAGTTGTGCTGAATTATATCCACAATTAAAAACAACAAAGAATTGGCACGAAAAATTGTGGTCACCCGAAAATCATTATAACAATATATTACACAACCTAAGAAAAAAGGTTTCTGTTTTATCATCTTTATTAAGCTTACTATATTAAACAAAAAAACTTTTTTCAATTATCTTCATTATAAACAAAACTAGCTGTACCCTGCCACGCTTTGCCGTGGCATATTCCTGTTACATAGAAGATAAATGATTAACGAAATAAAGCATACGTTTCATATAAGTTTGAGTTTGTAATAAGTACTTATGTGCACACAATATTTGTCGTTTTGCCATTCTCTGCATAGATATCAAGGATATCTGGTTTGCCGGCACGGGAACATGCAACATCTGAGAAGCAATCCGCATCTAAATCTAAACCACACTTTCCAAAAGTTGACCTTGAGCATTATTGTTTGCGATTCCGAATGCCAATCGAATTGGGAATTGCAATCTTTTAAATTGAAATTGTGTATCGGTCGGAATCATGGGAATTCTTCACCTTTGAAAGGCCACGTTAAAATCTCTGCGTACACTACGTTCTTCATCAATGTCATTACTGGTTGTTGTTGTTGTTGTAGCGGCTACAACAACCCCGCCCAGATCGGTTGGTATCTCAGTCGTTGTCGTCAAGTTCCACTAACGGCAACCCTAGGAAGCGTGCAGCTTCTGTGGGATCTGTCCACAGGGACAAGGCCGTTAGGGTTGTCGGGTTCTCCGGGCATGCGAAGAGATGGTTCGAGTCATGTGGGGTCTCTCCGCATGCCGGACATTCGTTCGGCACATCCTCATTCAGCCTACTCAAGTAGGAGTTTAACCTGCTGCAGTAGCCGGAGCGAAGTTGGGCGAGTGTAGTGCGTGTCTCCCGAGGCAGATGAAGCTCTGTCTCGTCAATGTCCGGGGGTGGTATGCCTAGAACGGCATTCACAGGTCTAGATTCTACATAACTCGAGACTGAGTCCCTGTGAATGCCGTTCAGGGCCTGTCTGTACGCTGTCGGGTCCAGAGGTTGCTTAATGAACCTCTGGACTTCGTCCGTCAGTTCATATAGATGCCTCCTGACGTGCCTAGGCGAGGGCTCCTCTGCAAGCAGCTGTCTGTTTGGGTGGCCACTTCTGTGGCTCCCGATCAGGAACTGCTTGCAGAGCATTATGTTGTGCTCCTTAACTGGGAGCATTTGCGCCTCGCTGTGCAAGTGGTGTTCTGGCGACATCAGGAGGCATCCCGTCGCTGTCCTAAGTGCCGTATTTTGTACCGTCTGTAGCTTCGTCCACTGCGTCCTACTAGTCCCTGGCGACCACACTGGCGCTGCGTAGTTCTAAACCGGCCGGCCTATTGCCTTGTATGTTGCCAGCAACGTTTCTTTGTCTTTGCCCCAAGTACTGCCGGCTAGCGACTTGAGGACCTTGTTGCGGCTCTGTACTTTATTGACAATAGCGGTTGAGTGCGCAGAGAAGGAGAGCAGGCTGTCGAATGTTACTCCGAGTATTTTGGGGTTATTCACCGTCGGAATTGGTGTGTCATCGACGTGAATCCCCAGCGGTAGCCTGACCTCCTTCGTCCAGGTTGTGAACAGGGTCGCGGAGGATTTCGTAGGGGAGAGGGCTAGACACTTTGCAGTGAAGAAGCGAGAAAGTTCGGAGAGATAGCCGTTTACTTTCAAACACAGGTCATCAATTCCATTCCCAGTCGCCATGATCGAGCAGTCGTCGGCATAGGAGACAATCGAGACACCCTCTGGTGGTTGAGGGAGCTTTGAAATATAAAAGTTAAACAGTAGCGGGGAAAGGACACCACCCTGAGGAACCCCCTGTTTTATTTTTCGCTGCTTACTCGTTTTGTCTCTAAATGTTACCGACGAATGTCGACCACTCAGATAATTTGCCGACCACCGTTTGAGCCTCTGTGGGAGAGAGGAGGCCTCTATATCTTCTAGCAGCGTGGAATGGCAGACGGTGTCAAACGCCTTTGACAAGTCCAACGCTACTAGAATCGTTCTCTCACAGGGACGGTTGCGGTTAAGGCCACGAGTCATCTGAGTGTTTATGGCGTTAAGTGCTGTTGTTGTACTGTGCACTTTACGGAAACCATGCTGATGCTTCGCTGGGGTCAGGTGGTTTGTGAAGTACGGGAGTAGCAAGGCCTCGAGTGTCTTCGCTACCGGGGAAAGGAGTGTAATCGGACGATACGAATCTCCTTTGTTGGCGGGTTTCCCCGGTTTGAGCAGTGGGACCACTCTCCCCACCTTCCAGATGTCTGGGATGATGAGAGCGGCCATTGACAGGTTGACCTCCGTTAGGTACGCTACCCCCGCAGGACCCAAATTTTTCAGCATCAGCATGCATATTCCGTCGGGACCCATGGCTTTGGAGGCTTTCGCCTTCCCGATGGCCACCTGAACTTCACCGCAAGTGAAAGCAAGGGGGGCACAATTTGTTGGCAGTTTGTGCAGCCTTCTGGTCACTCGACGCTTGGCTTTGTCTACCGGAGGATGCAGTATGAACTGCCGGCTAAAATAGCTCGCGCATCGCTCCGGGTCCGACGAAGCATGGTCGCCGAAGGAAATTTCGACTCTGTCGTCGTGCTTCGTCGGATTAGACAATGACCTCACGGTTGACCAAAGCTTGCTCACACCGGAGGTGAAATTACAAGTCTTCAGGTGCTCCTCCCACTTCTTCCGCTTATGTACGTTTACAAGTTGCCGAATCTCCGCGTTGAGATCCCTGATACGGGGATCTCCGGGATCGATCTGACGAAGGCTATCACGCTCATCAGCTAGAACAGCCGCTTCGGCAGGGAAGTTTGGACGTGGGTCCGATATACATCCTGCCGGTATGAAGCGAGCTGCAGCAGCAGTGATAGCCCTGCGGAACTTACGTTCACCGAGATGGACGTCGGTTGGTGTGGGGAGCGCTGCGAAGGTGTTTTCAGTAAACTCCGCGTAACCTTTCCAATCAGCTTTGGAAAAGTTGATATAGGTCCGGTGTTTGGCGGAGGCAAAGTCGGTTGGTTTATCAATCGAGATGACTATGGGTAGATGGTCTGATGCTAGAGTCAGCATAGGTCGCCACGTTATGCTCTTTATCAGACCAGCGCTGACTATTGTGATGTCTGGCGAGCTACTGCAGTTACCCATAATCCTGGTGGGTGCGTCGTCGTTCATTGTGCAGAATGTCGAATCGTCTATCTGCTCAGCCAAGTCTGTTCCCCTACGATCGTTTGACAGGCTTGAGTGCCAAAGATCGTGGTGCGCATTAAAGTCACCTACTACCATACGGTTGTCACCTCTGAGGAGCGCACCTATATCAGGGTGATATCCTGCCGGGAAGCAGGTGACAGGGGGTATGTAAATGTTAAATATTTCGAGCTCGACATCGCCTGACCGGATAGCGATGCCCTGACATTCTAGGGTGGTATCCCTGCGGTCGATGTCTGCTTCGATAAGACGATACTGCACGGTGTGGTGCGTGATGAACGCTAAGCCACCACCATTATCTCGCTCGCGATCTCGACGGTGCACATTGTACCCGGCGCAATTCAACAAAGTTGAATTGCTGTGCAGCTTCGTCTCTTGGACCGCAGCTATTAATATACCATGCCGACACATGAAGACGGTTATCTCCTCAATCTTGCTCTGTAGCCCGTTACAGTTGAATTGGAGGAGCTTCATGTGGTTCGGGAGACGTGTCGTGATGTGGGGTGTGAGTGAGGTGTATGTTCTTGCCGCCGTTGGCTGTGTGTGCTGCTGAGGTGGTTGCCGCCCTGTGGTGGTGGTGGGGGGCGTCGCAATTGACGTCTGCGACCGAGCAGCGCAACACGGGCCCTCGAAATTCCCCGTCCAATCTCGCGTGGTACGCAGACCTGAACATGCCCTAAAGTGGCACCAGCCAAGGCAGGTGTTGCACTTGACTGATGTCACATTACGGAATATTCTGGTCTGACATACCGTGCAGATTGTAGGGGGAACCAGGAGTTGTTGGCGGCGGCGTGTGGGTGGTGGTGCAGTTGTGTGTGTTATGTGGTCTGTGGTGGCTATGGTACGGTCTGTGGTGTTATTATGTTGTTGTGTAGTGGCGACTGTGTGTGGTTGCTGTGTGAGTGTGTGGGGCTGCACGGGCGGACTATTGTTTGCCGTGGAGGCTGCTCTGTTTGAGCAACAGGGGGCCACGTAAGACGTGGTCCACTGTCTGTGTGTCCGTAGTCCCGAGCAGACCCTGAGGTGACTCCACCCCTCGCAGGCATTACACTTGACTGAGGTGGAGTTGTGGTATAATCGTCTTCGGCATACACAGCAGGTGTATATTTCTGGCCCAGGGTTTGACTCGATGCCAGCCCTGAGTAGGAGAATGCGTAGTGAATGTTGCCCTATGGACGGACAACTTCTGAGATACTTCGCCGACCTAAACGGGGTTAGATCGCCGAAACAACAGCCCTTGGTCGGGTGAAACCCGAGTCATTCCGGTAGTCGCGTGCAGTTGCAGAGTTTTGGCTGATTAATATTCCGCAACATGATAATTGACACACCTATTTTCAATTTCAGTATGTTCCGTCATCCCTGGAAGATCAATCGAGTTCAAAAACTAAGAAACATTCTTTCGATAAGTTCTCCTTTCGATGTTTCTAAGTTACAAAATTATCAGGCAATAAAATTCGTCTTAATCTCTCATTGACTGGCACCTTTCCGTTCCCAATATCCAGTATTTGTCGCGAGAATACCTCCGCTGCAGTGTATGTATGTTCGCCTTGCCACAATGTTGACTCTTTCAGGCAAGCATTTATCTCGCCCGCTGGTGTTAATCGAGAAACTGCAGGCAATGTTTGCGTTAAATCTCCTGAGAGCAACATCAATGCATTCCCGAATGGTTAAACGTTTCCATGCAAATCTCGCGACAAATACTGGATATTGGGAACGGAAAGGTGCCAGTCAAT
>NW_023461069.1:0-29191 GCF_013731165.1 Rhagoletis pomonella | reverse complement strand
GGATATCTTCTATGAGCGCTTGGAGCGCACGTACGAGCGCTGCCCCCTTCATGATATCAAAATCGTGCTTGGCGACTTCAATGCCAGGGTGGGCAAAGAAGGGATCTTTGGAACCACCGTCGGAAAATTCAGCCTCCACGACGAAACGTCCGACAACGGATTGAGGCTGATCGACTTCGCCGGGGCCCGAAACATGGTAGTATGCAGTACTAGGTTCAAGCATAAAAAGATCCATCAAGCTACCTGGCTGTCTCCGGATCGAAAAACGAGAAACCAAATCGATCATGTTGTGATAGACGGAAGGCACGCTTCCAGTGTTTTAGACGTACGCACACTCCGAGGCCCAAACATCGACTCGGACCACTATCTTGTTGCAGCCAAGATACGCACCCGCCTCTGTGCAGCAAAAAATGAGCGCCCAAATATGCAAGGAAAGCTTAACGTCGAAAAGCTGCAATCACAACAGACAGCCAGCGCTTTCGCTACTCGACTCTCACACCTGCTCTCAGAGAGCACTCTTCAACAAACCGACATATGCGAGCAGTGGAACCACATTTCCCGCTCATTAAGTACCGCCGCCGAAGAAGTAGTCGGATTTCAGCGAGCCCGAAAGAACAACTGGTACGATGAGGAGTGTCAGGAAGCTGCAGAGAAAAAAGATGCCGCCTACAGGGCCACGCTGCGATCGGGCGCAACGCGCGCTATGTGGGACCGCTATAGGGATCTGAAGAGGGAAGCGAGACGTATTTGCCGCAACAAGAAGAGAGAGGCAGAAATACGTGAGTGCGAAGAGCTTGAAATGCTGGCCGACAGGAGGAATGCCCGAAAATTTTACCAGAGAGTTAGGCGACTTACGGAAGGTTTAAAGACCGGGGCGCACTCCTGTAAGAACAATAATGGCGACCTAGTAACTGATGTCCAGAGCGTACTTAAATTATGGAGGGAACACTTTTCCGCCCTACTAAATGGTAGCAGCACAGAAAGTTGTGGAGAAGAAGAACCCGAGCCCGCAGTCGATGATGACGGAGTCGACGTTCCACCGCCTGACTATGACGAGGTACGTATAGCAATAACGCGGCTGAAAAACAACAAAGCCGCTGGAGCTGACAGCCTGCCAGCTGAGCTATTCAAGTACGGCGGCGAGGAGTTGATAAGGTGCATGCATCAACTCTTGTGCAGAATATGGTCAGATGAACGCATGCCCGACGACTGGAATTCAAGTGTGCTCTGCCCAATCCACAAGAAAGGTGACCCCGCCATTCGCGCCAACTACCGCGGGATCAGCCTTCTAAGCATAGGTTACAAGGTCTTATCGAGCGTATTGTGTGAAAGACTGAAGCCCACCGTCAATGAACTGATTGGGCCTTATCAGTGTGGCTTTAGACCTGGCAAATCCACCATAGACCAGGTATTCACAATACGCCAAATCTTGGAAAAGACCCGCGAGAAAAGGATCGACACTCACCACCTATTTGTCGACTTTAAAGCCGCTTTTGACAGCACTAAAAGGAGTTGCCTATACGCCGCTATGTCTGAATTTGGAATCCCCTCAAAACTCATACGGCTGTGTAAAATGACGTTGAGCAATACCACCAGCTCCGTCAGAATTGGAAAAGACCTCTCCGAGCCGTTCGCCACAAAACGGGGTTTCAGACAGGGCGACTCCCTTTCATGTGACTTCTTTAATCTGATGTTGGAGAAGATAATAAGAGCTGCAGAACTGAACCGCTCAGGAACAATTTACTACAAGAGCGTGCAATTGCTGGCTTATGCCGATGACATCGACATCATCGGTAACAAAAACCGCGAAGTCTGTTCTGCCTTTTCCAAGTTGGATAGGGAAGCAAAGCGCATGGGTCTGGTGGTAAACGAGGACAAGACGAAGTATCTCCTGTCATCAAACAAACAGTCAGCACATTCGCGCCTTGGCACCCACGTCACTGTTGACAGTTACAATTTCGAGAAAGTAGAGAATTTCGTTTACTTGGGAACCAGCATTAACACCGATAATAATGTCAGCATTGAAATCCAACGTAGAATCACTCTTGCCAACAAGTGCTACTTTGGACTGAGTAGGCAATTCAGGAGTAAAGTCCTCTCTCGACGTACGAAAACCACGCTCTATAAGTCACTCATCATGCCCGTGCTGGTATATGGCGCAGAAGCATGGACAATGACAACATCCGATGAGGCGGCTCTTGGGGTGTTTGAGAGAAAGATTTTGCGGAAGATTTACGGTCCTTTACGCGTTGGCGACGGCGAGTACCGCAGACGATGGAACGATGAGCTATATGAGCTTTACAACGATATGGACATAGTGCAGCGAATTAAAATACAGCGGCTCCGCTGGCTTGGTCATGTCGTTCGAATGGACACCGACGCTCCAGCTCTGAAAGTATTCAACTCGGAACCCGCTGGTGGTAGCAGAGGAAGAGGGAGGCCCCCACTGCGATGGAAAGATCAGGTGGAGAAGGACTTGGCTTCACTTGGCGTTTCCAATTGGCGTCAGTTGGCACAGAGGAGAAACGACTGGCGTGCTTTGCTGAACTCGGCCAAAATCGCTTAGGCGGTTACAGCGCCAAAAAAAGAAAAAGAAAAGAAAGAAAGAAAAAGATATTTTAAACAAAAAATTCAATACAAAAACTTGAATTGTTTTAACCATAACCGAACATTTATTTGTGTATATATTCATTTGTTGGTGCTGTCAATTGAAATTTTCTCAACTAAATAGGAAAAAAACAAACAGAGTTGATCACAAATTGAGCCAGATTTCTATCAGTATTACATAAATGTTGAATTAGCACAACTATTCTTTTTCCAAATAATGTACAATAATAAATGAAATCTCGATCGGCGATCACTGAAACGCAGCTAGCAACTGTATACGCAAAAAAGCAATGTTGCCACTTTTTCTCATTTAACCATGTTCGAATCGTGGAAATTTTTGAAGATCTCAGGGTTGCTTTTAGCATTTAGACTCTTAATGTAGAAATGGATTTGCATTAAGTTGCATTTAGGCAACGAATTTTGTATGGATAAATGTACATTTAGAGTAGCATTTAGAACTAAATGCTCTAAATGTGCTTTTACGCGTAATGCAGCGTTTTTGCTGCATTTAAAATGCAACATTTAGTACTTTCGAACATATTTTTTCGAAGAGCATTCATGCTATTTTAGCAAATGTACATTTACGCGAGTTCGAAATTGTATGCTTTTGACAAACAGCCGTGTTCCAGTCACTTATTCAGATCCGTATCTATCACGATCAATTCGCACAGAGAAGATAATGTGTAACAAACCCTACTGAAAAGGGAAAACGAAATTTTAAACCAAAAATTCAATACAAAAACTTGAATTGTTTTAACAACCCAGCAAACAATTGGAGTCATAAATGAGTCTTTAAGGAGTCCTATTTCGGTGCCTTTACGCTCATAATGAGCTCATTTAAGAGTTCGATATTAGGGTATTTCCCTTCCTCCGAAGGTCGACATACATGAGCTTAAATTCATACATAAAATGAGCCTCAATATGAGTCATATTGGACTCTTATTGGCCTCATATACGGCTCATTTCGCAGTCTTTTAAAACAATTTTTGGCCCCAGATATGAATCATTTCAGACTCTTTTTGCGGCTCTTATCGCCCTCATAAATTACTACATTCGGACTCTTATTTTAGGTTGTTCTTTGAGTCTTATTGAACGCACCAGTGTTGATATTTAAGATTATTAAATTGTACTAAATTAATGACAAAAAGTGTAACTTTTTGAGCTTAACTGTACTTTTCACCATTTCAGTCAATGCGTTCCCTTCTTATTCCTGCAACCAAACAAAACTCAAGTTTTTGTCTACTGCAGTGTGTTTATTGTTCAATTCATTGTACAGCTTCAGTTACTGCCGGTTTCACCAGCAATTTAAATGGAAAATGATTTTTTATTTTCTGTCTATTTTCATATAAATTTCAAAAAATTAAAATCATTTTCACTTAAATTACTTTCGTGAAATTGGCTGTTGGTGTAGTCGTAATTTAACGTAACTTATCATTGAGATCTCTTCAGCAAGCCTATAAAGTCATAGCCAATTTTGTCGAAAAGTCCCACAAGTTTCATTAAGCTTACAGTTTACCTTAAATTATACACAAATAAAAACACACATTTTTAAAAGTACACCCCGCGACAAAATCCTACGGTCACCCGGTTTGGGCTTCTAATTATATTTTTTCCAAGTTAATTTTAATTATTATTATTTTTGTTTTAAGTATAGCATTATCCAACAATAACTATACCAATAAAACTTAATTTAAAATATTAAAAAAAAAAATATCAACAACGGTGTTGCGCATTTTCATCCACATAAAATAAAATGCGAATATTCGTTACATATATGGAAGAAAGTGCGCAACACCGCAAACAAAAAAATTCCAAACATCAACATGTTTTTAGACACTTTAAACTTGCACCTTCCCTGTAGCAAATGTACCAGTTGTAAACTACCTCACAACAAGTATGAACCGCATGCTGAACTAGTCAGCCAACTATCTTTTTTCCATGCAATCAACTGGTATTTTTAACATGGAGATGTCCTACGAGATGGCAATTGTCAGATTTCGGTCAGAAATATACCAGTCTCATACTAGTTCAAAAGAGACAGAAAAATACTAGTTCAATTATGGACCGAAACCACTACTTTGGGAGTCAAAGAATAAAAGGAATTCCTGAATATACAATAAAAAACTTTTGATTACGTACACTTTAACATATTACACATTTTTATTTAGCCTTCTTAGATTTACCAATAATTAGTGTTAAATTTTTTGAGTATTAATTAAAAGGAAAAATAAATACATAAATATTTCAAACTTTCGAATATAAATTTAAATGCATTTTCCATTAAATGTTATTAAAAGTAAAAGGTTTCAGGTACAATAAATATTTTCTTTTTATCTTTTTTAATAATACTGAATATGCAAAAGAAAACATTTTAGTTAAAAATAAAATAAATACTTTAGTTCATTTTCGGTGAACTTAAATAAAAATAAAAGTTATCATAAAATTAAATTAAATTCATTAACTTTGCACATTCCAGTCCTTTCTTTTTAAAATTAAATGAAAGTAATAATTAACGTAAAATTTGAGATTCGGATAAGAATAAAATAAATAAATATTACAAATAAAATGTTAACAAGCCACAATAACATTGACAAATACATAGTTTAGGAAGAGCCTGCCTGAAACTACACAAAAAAGCAAAATAAGCAAATGGATGTATAGAATTGACAACAACAACCACGCTGTCGAGTTTAAATAGCGGCAAATCAGCTGCACTTGATAGTAGTTGGTTGAATAAGGAAAATGAATTAGCAACAAGAGTTTACGGGATGTACATAGCTCAGTGGTTAACGCTTCTGACTTTGAACATCGAATACGCAGGTTCGATCCCTGCTGAAATCTAGAAAAAAGAAGTCTGATGAGGAGATGTGGTGATCTCCGAAATAGTGCTATAACTTCTACCGCTTAGACTTTGTTGCTTTTTCAATTTTTCCTAATAAACAATCGTGGTACAAAGCTCAATAAAAATATTAAAAATAAAATGTTAACAAGCCACAATAACATTGACAAATACATAGTTTAGGAAGAGCCTGCCTGAAACTATACAAAAAAGCAAAATAAGCAAATGGATGTATAGAATTGACAACAACAACCACGCTGTCGAGTTTAAATAGCGGCAAATCAGCTGCGCTTGATAGTAGTTGGTTGAATAAGGAAAATGAATTAGCAACAAGAGTTTACGGGATGTACATAGCTCAGTGGTTAACGCTTCTGACTTTGAACATCGAATACGCAGGTTCGATCCCTGCTGAAGTCTAGAAAAAAGAAGTCTGATGAGGAGATGTGGTGATCTCCGAAATAGTGCTGTAACTTCTACCGCTTAGACTTTGTTGCTTTTTCAATTTTTCCTAATAAACAATCGTGGTACAAAGCTCAATAAAAATATTGGCCCGTAGTTAGTTGCAGCTTTTTGACATAATTTTCAATGGGATATCTGTCAAAAAAGCTGCAACTAACTTTAAAGTGGACTTTATTTTGACTATGACTACGGGCCATTAAAAATAAAATGTTAACAAGCCACAATAACATTGACAAATACATAGTTTAGGAAGAGCCTGCCTGAAACTATACAAAAAAGCAAAATAAGCAAATGGATGTATAGAATTGACAACAACAACCACACTGTCGAGTTTAAATAGCGGCAAATCAGCTGCACTTGATAGTAGTTGGTTGAATAAGGAAAATGAATTAGCAACAAGAGTTTACGGGATGTACATAGCTCAGTGGTTAACGCTTCTGACTTTGAACATCGAATACGCAGGTTCGATCCCTGCTGAAGTCTAGAAAAAAGAAGTCTGATGAGGAGATGAGGTGATCTCCGAAATAGTGCTATAACTTCTACCGCTTAGACTTTGTTGCTTTTTCAATTTTTCCTAATAAACAATCGTGGTACAAAGCTCAATAAAAATATTAAAATAAACAAATATTTCATGCCGTTATTAAATATTCCTAATTTTTGTCCATAGTTTGGCTTGTTGGTTGATAATTGTAATTAAAATAAGTTAAAAATAACTGAAAATTATCAAAAATAACAAAATAATCATATAAATAAAATGAATGAATGAATTAAATTTTTTTATTTATTTAAGGTGCTAATATTGGAATTTGATCATTAAACGGTTATCCAAAAAAAAACATGCTTTAATTAATAATCATTATGATTATTATCATAATTTAACAAGTCTAGTATAATTGAATATGTACTCGCTTTAATGGTTTACAATATACCCAAATAAAAGTTATAATATTTTATGTACTTTACTGTATTAAACTGAAGAAGTCAAATGAACCTGGGCATGAATAAATCCTTTTGTACTTGGTACAAGTCTGGGCATTTTCAAACTAGTTCGGTTTCAGTCAGGAAATTCTAGTTGTAAACTAGTATTTTTCCTCACTAGTTTGGGGATTCATGCATCCATTGATTCTAACAGCATCTCTTGCTATAAGCTTATTAAAAAGACCTTCCTGCAGACTCTTTGAAAAAATTGGTAAGAGTTATTTTCAAGTTAATAATAATAATAATAATAATAATAGATTGGCGCTTACACATATGTTAGTGTTTGGCCGAGCTTCTCCTCCGATTTGGGGCGTGCGCCTTGGTGTTGTCACACAAAGCGGAGGGACCTACAATATTACGCCGACTCCGAACGGCGATTGTATTTTTATGAGAAGCTGTTTTTCATGGCAGAAATACACTCGGAGGTTTGCCATTGCCTGCCGAGGGACGACCGCTGTTAAGAAAACACCTTTTTTCTATATTTTTTGCGATGTTGCTTTGACCAGGGCTTGAACCCAGGCGTTGCGGAGTGGAAGCGCGCACTGCTTACCACTACACCACAGCGGCCAAGTTGGGTGTCTCTTTATCAGACTATAATAAACTGCTAAGCTCTGCGTTCTGGCTAATAAACGTTAAGGTGCGCCCATTCCAATTTTTTCAAAACGCCAACGCTGCAGAATCTGTAACGTGAATGAATCTGCCAATGCTCACAGTTTCATCTCAGTGTGGCTGACTTCCAAAACGTCAATTGCATTGCATACGTACAAAGTTTAATGTTCCATAACGCCGAACTACAATTGGTTGACAATGTACACTTTTCCAAAACCCTCCGAAAAGTTATCGAAACGCATTGCTAGCGCAATCAGCGCATCAGAAACAAAGTTGATGCTTCGTTTGTTATTGGTTACCATTGGTGTTTTAAAAATGCAAAATTCCGAAATGATGATTATTGTTTTATTAAATATTCCAAATATGCAATGTATATCGTTGCAATGTTTCGCTACTCTGCATATGCAAAGAGTTTAAATACCGCAGTAGAACAGTATCCAAACATTGTATTGGTACGTTTTGGAAGTCAGCCTGTTTTATCACAAGGCATAACAAGGTAGAAGTGATTTCGACATTTCTCTCTTTTGAACTGCGACTAAAATGTCAACTCTTAACCCTATACTATTCAAAATTTTAATTTTTTTAATATAAATTTTCAGCTGTGCGACTAATTTTAAATACATAATAAAATGAAAAGGAATTATGGGCGGTATGTTGTGTTTGACAAGAGCCAGGGCAACAAACTTGTGCGTTATTTTAAAACTCCGAAGTATCAATGCTTCATTAGGAGACCCTTCACGTGTGCGCGAAGACCATTTTAGTGCCAGTGACTTTATTTGTTACCCATCGCAGCCGAGTATTTCTAAGCGGACGCGTTTGTTCCCAGGTGCAGGAATTATTATACCGAATATGAAGAGAAAATCTTCCACTCATATACAAGGATAGAACAAATTTCAAATGGTGGTCTAACAAAACCTAAACCGGAATTCCTTGTTGACATAAAGAAACTGAAATTAACTTTTAATAAATTTAATGGAAAGGAAATTTTGAATTGCAAAAATTTAATTGCTGAATTATTGAAATTCAAATCTGATGTAAATTTAGAATAATCAAACCTTTTTTTAAATGTCTAATATACTTTAGAATTAAGTGTTTGAATTAAAAAAAAAAAAATGCTTAAAAACATTGGGCTAGTAAAAGCAAGAAAATTGCCAAAATGGGTTTATAAATGAGTGTGTTTTACTTAGTGTGTAATTTTATGTAAGTATGCATTTCCTCATTTACATTAAAACGAAAAGGTAATACGTAAAATGAAGCTGATTCTAATGAGATTTTAAAAATTTGCATATCTACAAAAACTTTCATTTCAAAGATATTAGCCCGCAGTTATAGTCAAAATAAAGCCGACTCTAAAGTTAATAGCCTCTTTTTTTGACAGATATCACATTGAAAATTATGTCAAAAAGCTGCTTTTCACTTTAGGAGTCGACTTTATTTTGACTATAGCTACGGGCCGTTGAGTTTTATCAAATATGGTAAATGCATAACAAAGGGTTAATTTCTTTGTTTACATTTTTTGACATTACAGTCAGCTATGAGAGAGCTCGACTGAATTGTCACTTTTACCTCGTTGAGTATGCCTTGTTTTATCACATGATTTCAATGTTATAGCTATAACTACGGTGACCATATTAACCAAAGTAAAATAAAGGACACTTTTTTAATGATCTGGGAATACGTACATACAACTTGTATGATAAAAGTACCTTACCAATATCGTAATTTAAATCTCCAGTTAATTATATTATTTAATTGTACAAGTTCCTCTGCTATTAATAATTAACTAGTTAATTATATTATTTAATTCTACAAGTTCCCCTGCTGTAGCGAAAAATTAAGCCCAGTCCTTTCCAAGGACTTCGCATCCTTTGCTAGCAAAATGCGTTTTCCATAATTCATACTGCACGACGAAGACAGCACGCAGTAGTGCAAAATTGGAATTTAATGTTCATAAATCACCGGAGCCTTCATTTTTCAACTAATTTTTACTAAAAACCGAAAAAAATATTTATTTTGGTGAACATTTTTTATAACATTTCAAATTTATTTTTGGGTATTTTTTTCGTTTTGTTAGAACCATGCAATTGTTTTCAACTACTTTTTGTTATGTAAAATTTATTAAAAAATAAAATAAATGAAAAATTAAGGGTCCAGTGAATTACGAACACTAAATGCCAGTTTTGAACCACTCTGGCGCAGGGGGTCATTGTTCTCTTTCAGTGGAACTGGAAACTCAGCGTGCAACACGATCCTGGGCACAACTTTCCCTGTGCTTTATAGATTGTACAAAGATTACCGATTAAAGCTTAGTATCCAGCTCTTAAGAAAAGCAAAAACTCCATATAAAATGACGTATAAGAAATTTTCTTGAGTCAAATTTCCTTAAGGCAGTACGCAGTTCTTCAGAAATTTAGTACGCTTTCTACTACGGTTTTCTAAAGTTTTTTGTGAAAAAAGAGCACAAGGCAACCCAGGCTTGTAACAGAAATATATGCCCGTTCCATTATTTCTTGAGGAAAGAGTGAGGCAACAGGCTGTGAGGTATCAAGAATGTCAAAATTCCTTGGACACACACGCGAAATAATGGCAATTTTTTCTTGACCGTTTTCTTAAGAGCTGGATACTAAGCTTAAATAGAAACACTTAAGTTGGGTGCGAAACAAACTGGCGAAGGTTTTCACTATATTTTATAAGGGACATTTTTATTTTTCATAATCTGTGTTTAAAAATTTACCTCTGAAAAATGCAGAGCTGATTTAAAGGACAGTTTAAGAAATAAAGGACAAAAGGCGTCCTTTATTTTGAAAAAGCTATAACTGCGACTTGGTTAAATGCAAATTTTTCTTCGAATGAATCTTTCGGCGATGACTATTATGTTTATCGAAAAGATCGCTGCTCAGATACTACGGGCCTTGTTAGAGGCGGCGGCGTTTTACTTGCAGCCAGAACGAATTTTTGCAGCAAAGCTGTTAATCTGAATGGTGTTGGTAGTGATCTGGATCAAATTTGTGTTAGTGTTAAGTTTACTAACAATAAAACTATTTTTTATTTAATATCATTTAGATGATCTTGTAGATGTAATTAACAATGGTAAGCCGTCTGAAGGAGATTATTTTTTAGGAGATTTTCAATTAAGTAGCATTTCTTGGCAGAGTCATAGTAATAACATATTGCCTACGAATATCAAGTCTGAAATAGATGAATTAGTTATATCGACAATGTTTTCGCCCGGTTTTAAGCAATGTAACATCTCGGTTTAAAACAATAATGGTAGGTTTTTAGACCTGATTTTTGCTACTATAGAACTTAAAATATCATGCTTTGAAGCGCCTATTTTAGATAATAGTTTACATCATAAAGCTCTAGATGTTAATTTTGACTTTTAAAATTTTGAAATGAAGCCGCTTGAGTCCGCAGTGGAATATAATTACTTTCGGGCAGACTTTTCTGCAATGAATAAATTTTTGTCTGACATTGATTGGTCATTTTTGGAGGCTTTAAGTAGACTGGAGGATCATAACGATATTATGGGTCAATGGTTTCTGCAAGCCATCTCCCATTATGTTCCGTTTAGGCGAATCGTAACAAATAAAAAACCTCCGTGGTTCGATTCAAAGCTTTGCCATTTGAAAAATGTTAAAAATAAAGCATATTAAAAGCTGAGAAATAGTAATAATGAAGAGGATCGACAGAAATTTATTTTTCTGAGAAAGGAGTTCGACTCTCTCCATAAGTTTCTATTTAAGCAATATATGTTCAAAGTTGAATCGGACTTGAAGTCAAATCCTTCTAAATTTTGGTTTTTCATAAATCCAAAGAGGCAAACTAATGGATTTCCTACTAGCATGGAATATGATGGTTTAATGTGTGATAATACGGAAGATACTTGCAACCTTCCCCCTCAACTTTTTCAGAAGGTTTACGCAAAACAAAATACTTCTACGTTTCCCAACTTTACTCATACTGAATTGCCAACAATTAGTTCTTTTGAAATCTCTGCAAATGATGTTCGTCTCGCAATTTCGAATTTAAATTCAAGCTCTAAGGTAGATACTGAAGGATTTTCTCCTGTGTTTTTCAAAAACTGCGCCAACTGCTTAACTTACCCTATTGCACTGCTTCTCCAGAAATGCTTAAAAAGTGGATATTTTCTTGAGCCTTGGAAATTATGCTAAATAGTCCCTATATTCAAATCGGGTGACCGTAATGACATATGCAATTATAGACCAGTTGTTAAGCAGAGCATCATGGCTAAACTATTTGATTTCATACACCATCAAAAGTTATTTGATCATATTGATATTGTGGATTGCCAACACGGATACAACTGGTCATTAGTGCGGTCCCCCAGGGCGTCGAAAGGTTGCCCAGTCCCCCCGTATGTATTCGTGGCCGCTAGGCACTGCAGGGGGTGGTCCGCCCCTTCAACGCCCGCTAGCTACACGGTATCGTAAGCAGGCAGGGGTGCTCGGATTTGGGGAAGCCAAAACGGGTCACGCTCTCTGTCTGCTTGAGACCGTGTCCAAAAATGGGTCTAGCCCATAATGGTTTCGGAGCGTTGCCTGAGGGGTATTCCCTCCTTGCAGCCCCCCTTCAACCAGTCAGTCTTCCTCCGAGAAGGAAAGCCAAGAGCGCCCAAATAGGCCCGAAGCCCCGGATACGCTCCGTGCTTACCTACGGACAACTGATGCTGGTTGAGTTCATGTTGGCAGCTTTATAGTAGGAGAGCCCATCAAACTAAACCGGGTAGAATAGGGGTCCCAGAGGCCATACATATATTTAGTGACGTCATGCATGGGGGAACACGAAATGGGCCTGCTGCCTCACCTAAGGCCAGTCACGGCCCAAAAAAAAAAAAAATTTTTTGGGGGATTCGTGTATGTCAGGAGTCCCGTATTCTGATTGTTCCTCGAGACAGGGGCAGGATTGGGCATTACGAAAAGGTAGTGCTGCAAGGCCCCCTCATTAGCCGTATCAGTTGCTGAAGCGAGATAAGCGACGCCTCTCCTGTAGGATCCGAGTATCATCGAGGTCCTCAAAAAACCAATGCTCATCTGAAAGAGCATCAAATTCTGTGTAAGAAAAACCACTGCTGCATTTTCCATACAGTGGTGAACATGGCTGCTGCAGCGTTTGAAAGTCGCCCTCCTTGTCCAGTCATTATACACTTTTGACCTCGCAAAAATTAATTATCGAATTTTTTCTGAATCTTATGCCCTCGGGGAATCAGTCTCCATGTAAATGGAAAGTGGCGACCATATCCAGCGATTGCGTATGTCCTAGTTTCAGTTTTTTTTCCAAAGAAATGGTCTTCATTGAATAACTTCGCCATTTTTAATTTTTAAGAAAAATCATAAGAACAAAAGTTGTAGGATATTCAATTCTACACAAATTTGGTCCTAATAATTTT
Organism: Rhagoletis pomonella; assembly: GCF_013731165.1. Taxonomy (NCBI): domain Eukaryota; kingdom Metazoa; phylum Arthropoda; class Insecta; order Diptera; family Tephritidae; genus Rhagoletis; species Rhagoletis pomonella. The sequence continues at coordinate 16,289 of NW_023461069.1, read as the reverse complement.
TCTTCTAAGATTGATAGTTTTCGAAATAAACTTAAAACAAGCGGTAATCTCAAAATATTGCATTATTTTTCGTTCATTTTCAAATCTACGGCATAAATAAATAAGGTCAGACTTGAAGAAAATAAAATTTCCTACAACTTTGGTTTGATTTGGTGGGGATTTTCGTTTGATTTAAAATATTCATATTGAATTTAAAATACATATATTTTACTGCCTGCCCTTAAAAATTTCTCGAACAAAGATTTTCTTTGTCAAATCATTATTCGGCGCAAATACCTGCTTTGATTGGCTTTCGCTGAACAAACAATTTTCTCTCACTTTATTACACCAAATTGTAAAAGGACTGCTGTGATTGGCATTCACCGAATGAACCACATATATTTCTGATTTTCTTGCGTCAACATTGTCGGATCTTCATTTAGTGTAAAAAGAATATTACAAAATGGCAAGCGAACACAAAAAAAAATACTAATAGCAGCTTGCCTTACTTATCTGCTCGGCCCAGCGCCTCCAGCTTTTGCCAATCACACCGGTGATCCATGTACATACAACAGACAAGGCAGCACTTGGTAAACTGTTAAAATCAAAAGTTGACCCCGTACCACCTGTGGTAGTGGACACTGATATCATCGATGGTTTCTATTTCTTACACACGATCGGTGCATCCTCGCCACAAAGTTTGGTAAAGTCGCGGAAACCATTCTCTCCAAAATTTGCAACACAAGGGCTTCGGAAATTCACATGATATTTGGCAGGTACTTTTCTCGCTCTATCAAAGATTGTACGCGTGAGAAACGCCATGCGGAAGATATTCCGTATAATATCGTAGGAACCGATCAAATCAGACCGACAGACTTTTTGAAAAGCTTAAGAAACCGTAAGTTTAAGGAAGCACCCGTGAGATTTTTAGCAGAGCACTGGGCGAATGACAGTGTAGCGTCCAATCTTTGCAGCAAAAAGGTTTTCATTACAGTCGATGACCGCTGTTTTTCATACCAAACAATCGGTAACCACGTCGCCAAGTCGGAATAACCTGATTACACGTGCTCTCACGAAGAAGCGGACACGAGGATTATCTTTCACCTTTCCAAAGCAGCACCGACGTCTGGGGCACTCATAAAAGCGTCGGATACAGATATTGTCATCATTCTGTTGGGAAATATCCATAAATTCCCAGATATTAAAGTGTGGATGTTCGATAAATCGGTGGTCGATAGCTCGAAATTGGCCACAGCGTTAGGACCGGACTTGTGTCGAGCATTGCCCGGTTTCCACGCCTTCACTGGGGGCGATTATACGGCCGCGTTTTTCCGTAAAGGAAAAGTGCGACCATATAAAATCTTGGAAAAAAAACCAACAATTGCAAACGGTTTTCGCGTCTCTGAACGAAAGAATGGACTTGGAGGACGAAATTGTGATCGATGCATTGCAAGAGTTCACGTCGCAGATGTACTCGATTAAAAATTGCAAGCGCGTGGACACAGCGAGATTAGAGATTTTTCAAAAATTGTACTCTAGGAACAAGTCAAATGATGTTTTTGAAAAAATTGAGAGGTTTTGACTCTAGTCTCATCCCGCCGTGCTATCGTTCATTGAAACAAAAAATTCTACGCACGATATATGTACGTCACCAGCTTGTGGGTGAATGCAACTACACCAGAATGCGTGATGGTTCTTTACGAGGATTACGGTCGGGAGATGCGCGATGACAAGCTGCAGCCCTTCTGGTACACTGGTAAGCCGACGCCCCTTTTCGTCGAAGACATATTGGCGATGTCAGTCCAACACGAAAATAACGCTGACGACCAATTCGACATTCTCACGTTCGAGTCAGATGACGAAAACTAAGAGTAGTTGATAAGAAGATAAACATGATTCTAAGAAAAAGAATTTAAGTTCACTATCTACATCGTATATACGATAATCGAAATAAAAGAAAATTTTAACTACCAAAATATTTGAATAACCAATCTTCTTTCTGTATTGCCCTCATCCAAATTTCGATAACATAAGATGGATTATGTTCTATTGAGTTATTGCCAACGCATTATCTGTTCCTAGCAAAAAATATCGGTCTTAGAAGAAAACTTGTGGGGACCACAGTTGTAGGAAATTTGATCTTCCTCAAGTCTGACCTTATTTATTTATGCCGTAGATTTGAAAATGAACGAGATATAATGCAATATTTTGAGATTACCGCTTGTTTTAAGTTTATTTCGAAAACTATCAAAAAAATTATTAGGACCAAACTTGTGTAGAATTAAATTTCCTACAACTCTTGTTCTTATGATTTTTCTTAAAAATTAAAAATGGCCAAGTTATTCAATGAAAACCTCTTTTTTGGAAAAAAATCAAAATTCGGACATGCGCAATCGCTGGATTTGGTCGCCACTTTCCCTTTACATGGAGACTGACCCCAGAGGGCGTAAGATCCAGAAAAAATCCGATAATTAAAATTTGCGAGGTCAAATGTGTATAATGACTGGACGAGGAGGGCGACTTTCATACGCGGCAGCAGCCATGTTCACCACTGTATGGAAAATGCAGCAGTGGTTTTTCTTACACAGAATTTGATGCCCTTTCAGATGAGCATTGGTTTTTTGAGGACCTCGATGATACTCGGATCCTACAGGCGAGACGTCGCTTATCTCACTGCAGTAACTGATATGGCTAGTGAGGGGGCCTTGCAGCACTACCTTTTTGTATTGCCCAATCCCTCCCCTGTCTCGAGGAATAATCAGAATACGGGACTCCTGACATACACGAATCCCAAAAAAAAAATTGTATTTATTATTTTTTTTTTTTTTTGGGCCCTGACTGGCCTTAGGTGAGGCAGTAGGCCCATTTCGTGTTCTCCCATGCATGACGTCACCAAATATATGTATGGCCTCTGGGACCCCTACTCTACTCGGTTTAGTTTGATGGGCTCTTAGACTATGAGGTAAAGTTTCTCGAAAAGTTGTTCCAGCTTCTACCCCGCATTAAAGTGGCAGTTCTGCTGCAGCGCACTAACACATGCGCAACTACGAAAATGCCGCTACGCAACTTTCAAGCGCAGAAGTTACAAATACATTCAAACGTCCTGTCCGTATACTCATTTTGTTCTGGTAGTTTTCATCCAGTGTGAAAACGTGAGAATAATTGATCTGTCGTTCGAGTGTGAACAAGCCCAATGTATCGTAAGAAAAGTATCGATAGTTACTTGGTATCGGATTGAAAAGCATCGATTAAAAAATACTTGGTATCGCAACAAAAGTATTGAGTATTTAGTTGAACTCGCTGGTGTCGTTTGATTCCTAAGTAAAAGCAAAACAAAATGAGTAATAAATGGATCAGATTACATTTTGTGTTTGTGCTGCTGTTTTGGGTATTATTTCGAAAAAGAAAGAAGTTATATATTGGACTAACGTGTTTTAAAGCCAAGTGAAAGGATAGATTGGAGGTTCCATGAGGTTTCGGCCATTTGGTATTTCCGATTACAACGCACCAAATTAAATAAATGGGAAATTTGAGAAAAATACATTAGGATATTCCGTGCACCTGGATTTAGCCACAAATAATCCGAAGTTGTTCCCGTACAAACATTGCGGCATATTCATAGTAAAAATAAAGGCACATAAAATTAGTGGCAGCTTTTTGGCATACGTTTTAATAAAACACCTGTCAAGAAAGTTGCAACTAACTTTACGGTCGACTTAATTTCGACTATGAATATGCCCCATATATATCTTCAGTGCTATCTTCCGGACTATTTCTGGCTAAATCCTGGAGCACAATTAATAAAATAAACTCTGAGGAATAACCTGACGTTATATGTCCCGGCCATTAAAATTAAGAGTTAAAAAAGATATTGTGTTATCAGTGTTAATAAACATTTAATGGCTACTAAAATATGTAGTTGGGCAAAAGTAGTACATAAGTGCGTTACACTGAAACACAAAATTTGAAGGTACAAATATTAAATTTTTGGCAGCTTTAATAAATCATGAAGCAAAACTTGCCTTATGAGTAATGTAAAGGTATAGGGTAAAACTTATGGTGAAAAGAACGACGGTATATTATCGATAGCTGTTATGTACCTAATTGAAAGTTTGTTATAATTTGTATAGGTCAATACTGTAAATACTAGTTATAAAGTAGATTTTTTTTTAAGTTAAAACTACAGTCACAAAATGGCTCCTCGGCCATGTGGTTCGAGTAATCGTAATTCGCAAAAGAGAATAAAAGCGTTCGTGATTTAACACATAAATTTTGATTGCAATAATTATTAAAAATAAAGTCGTTTCATTAAAATAACATTTTAAGTTTGAATAAACTGAAGATAATAGCTATAAAATATAATTACATATGTAAAGTAATGCACGTTAAAATAAAGAAGAAAAAGATTGCAATTTAATGAAAATGTTAAATGCGTACCGTTGAAACGGTACTATCGTATAAACAAATTTACTCTGAAATAAAAAATTATTTAACATAACTGTTCCAAGAATTGAAATAGTGAAATATTTCATGAAATAAATTTTATCTAAAACCTGTCTACACGAGGACTTAGTTCCATGCCATTTAAAAACAGATCTAATGCAATCTGATACATAATTAATAAATACTAAATTTGAGGAATAACCTGGTTAATTGTGGATTGTAAGTTCCAACCAAAAAAACACAATTTATATTTTAACGATATAACATTTCATAAGAAATAAAGAATTTGAAGACGTAAGCATAACAGAAACAATTGCACGTGGTTCTGGCCCTCAGCGGCATTACCATATGTGTATCAGTGGAGCAGCGCTGGGCATACCTGAAGATTACTCATACCAGTTAGAATATAACATACTAAGAGGAATAACCTGGCGGTGGTATACAATTTAACCGGCCAACCTACCCAAATCCCCCCAAAAAAAAGTTAAAACTATAAAAGTTAAAAGACATTGGGACCCCATGCAAAAAAGTGAGCTTGTGCTCAGACTCAATTTTTGCAAAGATGGAGTGAGCTCAAGCTCAAGAATTTGTACTGAAAATCGAGTTCGAGCTTAAGCTCACTTTTTATGCATGAGGCCTAATATAGAATTAAAATTTGTTGCTATATTTCGGTGCACCGATGAGACGGCAAAAACTATCGAAAACCGCGGCAATATTACTCAGTTATTTGTAATTGAAAGAAGTATGACGTGTAGTTCTTGAAATATTCGCGCTGTATTCAGTTAAATGTGCAATACATATTTTGTGGGATCTAATTTCAATTGATATTATAGTTGCTATTCTCATAGCTTGAAAATAGAGAAAGATAAGTTGTAATTACGCAAGGATTCAGTTTCGTTGTGCATTCCAAGTTAACGCATGGGTAAATACTTGTGAATATGTATAAATCGACTTTCAGCACGTGTACTAATACCTCTATGAAGTTGGCAGGACATCTTTTTCCTAAAGTAATAATTGCTATCGAATAATATGCCGTTAATTATTCGTGAAAATAATAATTTTGCCGCGGACATATTTAAAAAATAATCCGTGGCAGTTAGCAGGACACCTTCAGAAAATCAATTAAGGAAACCAGCTAAACCCCATAAGGGTGTTGGCGGGGGGAGGGGGGGGGGGTTGGGGAATTTCCGTTCTTTATCCGTGAGACTAAAAATTTTAACAGTTAAACACCTTGCGTGTTGCGTAGTTCAAATGGGTACGACACTGATGTTTCCATGGGGCCGCACCATTCAAATTTGAACGACGGTTACATGCTCCAAGTAGGCCATGTCATTCAAATATGAATGACACTCAAATGTTGCCTGTAGGCCAGGCAAGTTTGAAGAAAATTTTGAATAACCTTTCTTGTAATTTTATAACTGGTTTATGAAAACGAGAATATTTTAGATGCATTTTGGTCTTTTTCCAGCAGAAATTGAAGCGGTAAGACGTTCAAACCGTTGCCCTTCATATTTGTATGACGTGGCCAGGCATGGAAATAATTATCTATTTTTACATTATAGGCCATGTCATTCAAATATGCATAACGCCACTACAGAGTTAGTTTTTGTAATAAATTGAAGATTTGTAGAATCGAACTATAAAGTGCTTTTTATAATAATTATTTGAATTGAGCTTTCACATTTATGCTCTTTTTACTGTAATAAAACTCATTCGAAAACTTTAAATTTAATATTATAACTTTTATTTCTCGATAGCAGTATTATCTTTTCAGATTTCGCGAAACCAAGTATAATCCTAAAATCAACACTCGTAGGACTCTAAAACTTCTATTTAGGTTTATTTATAGCGCCATAAATTTTTGAATTACATAGGTTTATACTTGAATATATCGGTCACACACATGTGAATGACGTGGCCTACACGGAAAGGCAAGTGTCATTTATATTTCAATGACGTTAACCGCAACGTAAACATGCATTTGATTGTCAGAAAACCAAATAGTAAATATATAAGAATTTTTTTCTGCATGTTTTGTAACATTATCTAAAATGGCTTGGCACGCATGTGTTAAAAAAAATAAGGCGTGCTCTGTCAACTTCCGTGGAAGTTAGCAGGACACCTTCTGAAAGCAAGTTAAGGACACCAGCTAAACCAACTATTTGACAATTTGACGTAAATTATCCTTTGTTTATCCATGGTACTAAAAATTTTGTCAGACATATTTAAAAAATATGGCGTGCTCTGCTAACTTCCGTGGAAGTTAGAGGCCTCCTTCTAAAACAAATTAAGGAAACCAGCTAAACCCAAACTAACCACAGACATGGGCACATTTGCCCTTAGTGGACTTTTTGCCCGTACGGCCAGCGAGACCATTTCGCTAAGCCAACGAATCTTACTAATACATGTATACTAATGAGAGCCACTGCACACGCATACTGGAGTAAAAAGGCGTAAATCGTACGCTACATACACTCCTAGTCATTGGAATAGCTCACCCTTTTAATTCTTAGCATTTACAGATTTCCTTTTGTTTATTACAGCGCACGAAAGTGCGCGCGTGTGACGATAGCAGCCACAGTAGCATGCAGAAAAGACTCGCTTATATATACACGAGATTTGGAAGTTTTTATCCAGACGACCAATCGACATGATTGAGGTATCGTTCTAAAGGTCTTGCAGAGTGTGTCCAGAAAACGTTTTCAATTTTCATAAGCGATTATGACAATTCTTAAAAATTAGGCCAAAGTGTTGTGAAACAAAAAATGTTTTTTTGCTTTTGCCGGTTTGAGGGCGTAAGTAGGTACACCCAACATGTTTAGTGTTATTCTATAGGTCAACACCTCGCCAACGATACCTTATATATTGTGTTCCGGCTATTAGTTGGAAAGATATAGGCTAAATTGATTTTAGTTCGTGTCTCCACTACGAGATGCTTTGCGATGTGTGTTGCGTCTGTATGTACTTTCTTTTAATTTTTATCAGTTCGTCGGAATATTTTTTTTTTTAATTTTTTATTTATTTTTTATTTTATTTTTTTTTATGTATGTTGCCGCATAACTTTGGACCACGTCAACCAATTGCGATAATTCTTTTTGCATCGGAAAGGTAGTGTCTCAGAGGTAGTCCTAATACTAATCTGGTTAAGATCCGATCAGTGGATCATGAGATATATCCTTACTAATATTATATATCCGAAAGTGAGTTTGTTGTTGTAGCGGCTACTAAGCCCCGTTCGGGACGGTTCATCCATCATCGTTGTCGTCTCTTTCAGCTAAGTGAGTTTGTTTGTTTGCTACGCTTTCACGCTTTAACTACTCAACCGATCATCACGAAATTTTGTACAGTGCTGTCATTTAGCCCAACTTAAAATATAGGATAGTTTTAATCTCAATTAGACAAGGGGGCGTGGCACCTCCCATACAAACGGAATTTTTCATACCGCATTACTAAGGAAATATTTTGGATATATTACTGGAACTTTGTATGGAGATATATAAAATCATTATTTACTCATGGATGAGGGCTGCCACCCTTTAAAAAATCAAATCTAACTTCCTTACTAATATTATAAATCCGAAAGTGAGTTGGTTTGTTTGCTACGCCTTCACGATTTAACTACTCAACCGATCATCACGAAATTTTGTACAGTGCTGTCATTTAGCCCAACTTAAAATATAGGATAGATTTAATCTCGATTAGGCAAGGGGGCGTGTCACCTCCCATACAAACGGAATTTTTCATACTGCATTACTCAGCAAATACTGGAACTTCGTATGGAGATATATAAAATCATTATTTACTCATGGATGAGGGCTGCCACCCTTTAAAAAAATCAAATTTAACTTCAATTAAGGGAGTTATTTATTTCAAAAGTATATTAAAAAATGGATGTCAAGAGGCTTAAAATAGCTGTAGTTCGAAGATATTTTGAAAAGGGTTGCCACCTGTTTGAAAAGTCAAGTTTAAATTAATTATACGCAAGCTATATGAAGAATTAAAATATGGCTGCCTAACGAAATATTGTTAAGAAACCTTTAGTTTGAAAGTTTTGAATAATCTTTAAGTCTTTCACAAGGTATGCCACCTTTCTAAAAATTAAATTCAACTATTTTAAACTAAGTATTACAGTAAAAGGCGCGCAATGGTCCTGGCGGTTGATTTATCGGTGGTGATTTCAGATTTACCCCTTCACAACTCAATCCTGGTGTCTCCGAATGAAGCTTCAACGCATAATACTACTGGCAAAACACATCCATTGGGCCAATCATAACACACAAGAGTTCGATATACTCAGTGGTGCAGCAGATCGATTTAATCTGATATTCACGGCACTTTTTCTAACTTGGCGTTTAGCCGAAGTGGATCATAAATAAGATTTTTAGTAATAACTTAACTCCAGCGCCTACTGGCAAGTGAGATTGTGAAACTACTCTATCCTGAGAGCCACTCGAAAGCACACAAAAAACTTTGTTAAAATCGTTCCGGGCATTTAGGAGGATTTCACTCACAAACACACATACAAAAGAATTATATGTATGTGTTTTTGTATGGTGCCACGCCCTCTTTCCAAATAGCCCATTTTTCTTCATGAGTATAAGATAGAGTTCATATATCGCCGGACCAAGTTCCAGTATTTTACCATGAACACTTCCAGAGATATGCAATATGAAAGATCGGTTTTTATGGGAGGTGCCACGCTCCCTTTATACATCCAAATTTTGTTTAGCCTATAACCATACTTCGGGCATCTGGGGCAGGTGTCTGAAACTAAAAAAAAAAATCGGTTCGGCCGTTTTCGAGCTTTGCGAACACATAAAAAACGGCTTTCAAAATATATATTAGTATTGAAGATTGGTATGAATGTAAATGGATTTGAATATGTGTCACAATATGTATCACATAGGTTGCCATCTTTTTAAAAGGTTAAATTCAAACTATTCAATATTTTAAATGATTATTATAATATGGGTATCAATCGAAATGGGGTTTCAAGGGCTTCATTTCAATATTACATGTAAGAGGTTTCCATCTGTTTAAAATCTCAAATTCAGTTAAGGGGATACGTTAATTGAAAAAGTATGACAAAGAAAGTTTTTCGAAAATATTTTGAAGATGGTTAAACAAATTTTAAACCTCCTGTTTTTTAATTGAGTTTTCTTGAAATAAATTTTACTCAATGAAGCACGTATACTCAGCGAAGCGGGTGAGGGCGATCTAGTATATATATATATATTTTTATATGAGTTGAAGTCGGTTTTTTTTTGCTAAAAATTACTTGTTTTTTCAAACTTTCAGGAATTAAAGTACAAAAAAAACTAAGAGGGTTTTGTTCCAGGATGTTTCGATTCGTATGCCTTTGTGGGCGTGGCTGGTGTCTGAAATTAAAAAAAAGGAAATTTTTTAAACTACCACTGAGGCCGCATTACTCATTCCATACCATTGATGTGGATATCAGTAGAAAGCTCTATCCCGAATCCCGGTACTAGATGCCTTAGTGGTTACCGAGATATATCTTTGTAGTCATAAAGTGGGAGGTGCCACGCGAAATTCCTAAATGTGTATAGAATTCTTATTTATTGTTAAAAGATTGTTGTAGCTACTAACTTGGAGTAAATTAGAATCCTCAGTTACTGAAATATCGGAGTTTTCTTATTTCTGAAATTTACCGTTATATGGGAAGCGGGTGTAATTTTAGTCGGATTTGAATAATTTTTAACGAATTGCTTTTCCATACCATGGTTATTAAGTGAACCGAGTTTGGTAGAACTTGATAAATCGGTTACTGAGATACACATATGTGGTAGGTCCTGCATTTTTCGAAAATACCTTTATATACGCCCATTTTCAATACCAACCTACCTTGGATAAAGGGAAATCTATATACCAAATTTCGTTGAGATATCTAAATTTTTGCTGGAGTTATCGTTTACACGGACGGACGGATGGACGGACAGACAGACATGCATGGCTTAATCGACTTTTCTATTCATTCTGAACATTTGTGTATACATTTGTCTATATCTATCTCGATTCGTTTTGGCTGTTATAAACAATCGTTATGTGAACAAAGTTAATATACCCTTGTGCAAAAGTGCGCTCGGGTATAAAAAGGCGATTGCAGCACCGTACTCGTGTCAGAAGTGAAACCTCGTAAAAAAACAAATGTGTGCAGCGCAGAGAATGAGACGAATACAGTTGCTTATTGTATCTAATGTTGGTGTCAAGTTGCTACGTCGTTATCATTTTTCACATTTAATCTTTTTTTTTTAATTTCTATATTTTTTATATTTTTTTTGATACGAAGGATATGATCATACTTTGTCGCTTTATTCTGTATTGGAAAAATTATATGGTTCAATGGAATAGAATTCCGTGTTAAATATTTATTTAAGAAAAATAAAACATTTACACCGAAATACATAAAAAATAAAGAATTTAACTGCTTTATAAATAGAAAATTTGTATGAAAATGTCACTTTATAGAGGTCTTTAAATCTATTTTATTTTTTATGAATAGACCCGTTAGACTTTTGTTTGGATTTCCGGTGATTTTTTGATAAATCAAAGTTATGTCTACTCTTAGAAACACAAAATAAAAAAATCAAAACATTAGCAACGATTCGTATGAATAAAACTTTTTGCGTCAGTTTCCAGGGCAGTTAAAAAATTAGTATAATTTTCGTCACGAAATTGATATCATAAATTTTATGTTTCTAGTTCAGCTTTCGTCACTCGAAATATTTACTTCAAAGAGGTGTTTTATTTGATTTAATATTCATTACACCCGATTTTAAAACTTTATACAGATTTAAGAGAAATGTCAACAAAGAGGTGCGCTATCCTAATGACCTGCAGTCAATAAGTTAATAATATTTTTAGAACATTCGGATATGCACTTTTGTAGTCCATTCAATTTTTGTACAATAAAGTGCAAGTTTCAACTGTCTGTAAAATAGCGTTGATTTTTGAAAATTTTTTTGGTGATGGTGCTGCCCATTTTCTTTCATACAAAGTATACTGGACAAAATTTTTATCTACAGTGCCGAACAGAAGTATTGGCACAGTGAATTTTTCGCAATATATGCAAAGTTCTTTATTCTAATTTATTTTCGATAATTTTTTGTAAAAATATTGTTCATTCTACACCAGAAAACATAATAATAAAATCTCTAAACTTTGTGCAAAACTCAGGAAAATTCATTAAATTTGCACACTTATTTGCAATTTTAATTCGATTTTTGGTAATTTTTTTCACGCAAGTTCTTCCGTACAAAGTAATTCGACAATTATTTTTTGTGTGGAGAAAATGAGCAACACCTTCCACTAAAAAAATTGCCAAAAATTAACGCGATTTTCTGGCAACTTTAAACTTGCACTTTGTTATACTAAATTTGCATGGGCTATAAAACTGCATACTTTGAATTTTTTTTAAATCTGAATAAAAAGTTGCAAATTAGTGTGCAAATTTAAAGAATTTTCCTGAGTTTTGCACAAAGTTTAGAGATTTTATTACTACGTTTTCTGGTGTAAAATGAACTATATTTTTATAAAAAATTATCGAAAATAAATTACAGTAAACAACTTTGCATATATGTCGAAAAATTCACTGTGCCAATACTTTTGTTCGTCACTGTATATATATAAATGTGAATGTCTGTTTGTTTATTATCTTATGACTTTTGAACCACTACACGGAACCGCACGAAACTTTGCACACTTATTTGCTTTTACCCCGGGAAGGTTATAGGCATGGTTTTGTTTGCAAATATGGTGTCAATTTTTCGAGGGGGCGTGGCACCTCCCATAGGGCTGCAAATTTTTAGTCAGCTATAACTTCGGAACCATAAGTCACATGAACTTGAAATTTGGTATGCAGACAAATCTATGGTTGATGCTTATAGTAAGGTTTATATAAATGACTTTGTTGGAGGGGGCGTGGCATATCTCACAGTCGTAGAATTTTTAATCAACCATATCTTCGGAACCATAAGTCACATAAAATTGAAATTTGGTATGTAAACATATCAATGGTAGGTGCTTATAGTAAAATTTATATAAATGAGTTTGTAAATGGAGGCGTGGCACATAATATAGGCGTGGAATTTTTTATCAGCCATATTTTTGGAACCACAACTCACACGACTCCTTTAATTCCTTTTGATATGCCGTTCGAATTTAAAAGACCTCAGTTTCCAGTTCGCTTAGCTTTTGCAATGACAATAAACAAGAATGCCTCAAAGTAAAACCCGAAACTTTATCGAAAATAAAATGTATGATAATTGTATTGGAAAATGCATTTATGTTAATAGATATTTTGAAGTATTAAAAAAATGCTGTGAAATCATATTAGAGTTATTATTCGTAAGAAATTAGATAGTATTTCTTCTATTATATAATTTATTGGAGATATTTTAACCTAAATAAAAATACCTGCAGTGCCAAAAAATTATTATTGCATTTCATTCCATAACACCCAAGCTATACAGCTGTCCTGTTGGTGTTGTTGTAGCGGCTACAACAACCCCGCCCAGGACGGTTGGTATCTCAGTCGTCGTTGTTGTTGTTGTTGTTGTAGCGGCACTACTAAGCCCCGCCTGTTTCGGGTCAACTTTTCAATCATTATCGTCGAGCTCAACTAACGGTAGGCCCAGGAAACGAGCTGTTTCGATGGTGTCGGACCAAAGGGAGAGGGGTGTTAGTTGAGTCGGATTGAGCTGGCATGTGAAGAGGTGGTTGGTGTCGTGGGGGAGTCTCCACATGCCGGGCACTCATTTGGGATGTTTGGGTCGAGTCTGGACAGGTAGCTGTTTAGGCGGCTACAATATCCACACCGAAACTGAGCCAGAGTAACGCGGGTCTCTCTAGGTAATTGAAGCTCCGTCTCTTCCACAGGTGGTGATTGGGCTCCGATAATGACATTCTTAGGCCTGGAGTCGAGGTAGGTGGAGACTGACTCCCTATGAATGTCGTTAATCGCTTGTCTGTACGTCATTGGGTCCAGTGGTTGGTCTGTGTAGGTCTGGACTGCGTCCTTGTACACCAATAGGTGCCCCCTGACGTGCCTGGGCGGAGCCTCCTCCTCCAGCAGTGGTCTGTTAGGGCGTTCGCTTCTGTGACACCCCACCAGAAACTGCTTACTGAGCATTTTATTGTGTTCCCGTACGGGGAGCACTTGGGCCTCGCTGTGTAGGTGGTGCTCAGGCGTCATCAGAAGGCACCCAGTCGCTGTCCGGAGTGCGGCGTTCTGACAAGTCTGTAGCTTCGTCCACTGCGTCCAACTAGTCCCCGGTGACCAAACAGGTGCTGCATAATTTAGAACCGGCCGGCCAATTGCCTTGTATGTTGCCAGCAACGTTTCTTTGTCTTTGCCCCAAGTGCTGCCGGCGAGCGACTTGAGGACCTTGTTGCGGCTCTGTACTTTGTTGACAACTGCGGTTGTGTGCGCGGAGAAGGAGAGCAGGCTATCAAAGGTAACCCCTAAAATTTTTGGGTTGTTCACCGTCGGTATAGGTGTGCCGTCGACGTGAATGCCTAATTCTAGCCTGACCTCCTTCGTCCAGGTGGTGAAGAGGGTCGCCGTTGATTTCGTTGGGGAGAGGGTTAGGCTCCTTGCAGTGAAGAAGCGAGAAAGGCTGGAGAGATAACCGTTTACTTTTGAGCAGAGGTCATCAATTCCATTCCCGGACGCCAAAATCGAACAATCATCAGCGTACGAGATCAGGGAAACTCCTTCAGGAGGCTGCGGGAGTTTCGAGATGTAGAAGTTAAAAATTAAGGGGGAGAGAACACCACCTTGTGGAACCCCTTGTTTTATTCTTCTTGGTTTCGAGGTTTGATCTCTGAAGATTACTGATGATTGTCGACCACTCATATAATTCGCCGACCATCGCTTCAGTCCCTGTGGGAGAGAGGAGGCCTCAATGTCTTCTAGCAGCGTGGAATGGCAGACGGTGTCAAACGCCTTTGACAAGTCCAACGCTACTAGGACAGCTCTCTCACAGGGGCGGTTGCGATTTAGGCCACGTGTTATCTGGGTGTTTATGGCGTTAAGTGCTGTTGTTGTGCTGTGCACTTTACGGAAGCCATGCTGATGTTTCGCTGGGGTTAGGTGGCAGGTGAAGTATGGGAGCAGCAGGGCCTCAAGTGTCTTCGCCGCCGGGGAAAGGAGCGTTATCGGGCGATAAGAATCTCCTCTGTTGGCGGGCTTCCCCGGTTTCAGCAGTGGGACCACTCTCCCTGATTTCTACACATCAGGAATGATGAGAGTGGTCATAGACAAATTGAGGACCTCCGTGAGGTATGCTACTCCCACAGGTCCCAAATGTTTCAACATCAGCATACAGATTCCGTCGGGTCCAATGGCTTTGGAGGCTTTCGCCTTCCCGATGGCCCTCTTCACTTCACCGCTGGTGAAAACAAGTGGTGCACTGTTTTTGGGCAGTTTGTGCAGCCTCCTGGTCACTCGACGTTTGGCCTTGTCTACCGAAGGATGCAGTGTGAATTGCCGACTAAAATAGTTGGCGCATTTCTTCGGGTCCGATGAGGCGTGACCTTCGAATGAGATTTCCACTCTGTCATCACGCTTCGTCGGGTTGGACAAGGACCTCACGGTTGACCAGAGCTTACTCACACCAGAGGTGAAGTTACAGGCCTTCAAGTGCTCTTCCCACTTTTTCCGCTTATGTTGATTTACCAGTTGCCGAATCTCCAAATTAAGGTCCCTCAAGCGAGGGTCCCCGGGGTCGACCTGGCGTAGGTGGTCACGCTCATTTGCTAGTACAGCTGCTTCAGCCGGGAAATTTGGGCGGACTTCCGCGATGCGTCCGGACGGTATGAAGCGAGCTGCTGCGGCAGTGACTACCCTGCGGAACTGGCGTTCGCCAGCATGTGCCTCTGTGGGTGTGGGGTGGGCGGCGAAGCTGCTCTCGGTAACTTCCGCGAAGCCGTTCCAATCAGCTTTGTTAAAGTTGGTGTAGGTTCGGTGATCCGCGGGAGCAAAGTCGGTGGGCTTATTGATCGAGATGATTATGGGCAGATGGTCTGATGCTAACGATAGCATAGGTTGCCATGATATGCTATTTATCAGACCAGCGCTAGCAATTGTTAGGTCTGGCGAGCTGCTGCAGCTGCCCACAATCCTGGTCGGGGGCGTCGTGGTTCATGGTGCAGAATGTCGAATCGTCTATCTGCTCAGCCAAAATGTTTCCCCTCCGATCATTGGCCAGGCTTGTATGCCAAAGATCGTGGTGCGCGTTGAAGTCACCTACTACCAGTCGGTTTTCGCCTCTGAGTAGCGCACCTATGTCAGGGAGATATCCAGCCGGGCAGCAGGTGACAGGGGGTATGTACACGTTAAATATTTCGAGCTCGACATCGCCTGACCGGACAGCTATGCCTTGACATTCTAGGGTAGTGTCCCTTGGGTCGATGTCTTCTTCGATTAGCCGATACTGCACTGTGTGGTGTAGAATGAACGCTAATCCTCCACCATTATCTCGCTCGCGATCTTTACGGAGCACATTGTAGGCGGCGCAACCCAACAAAGTTGAGTTGCTGTGCAACTTCGTTTCTTGGACCGCAGCTATCAATATGCCGTGCCGACCCATGAAGACTGCTATCTCCTCAATCTTGCTCTGGAGTCCGTTGCAGTTGAGTTGGAGTACGTTCGTATGCCTTGGGAGGCTGGTCGCGATACGGGGGCTCTCAGTCGTTGTCGTTAAGTTCCACTAACGGCAGCCCTAGGAAGCGTGCAGCTTCTGTAGGCTTGGTCCACTGGGACAAAGCCGTAAGGGTTGTCGGGTTTCCCGGGCATGCGAAGAGATGTTTCGAGTCATGTGGGGTCTCTCCGCATGCCGGACACTCAT
>NW_023461068.1:23445-29207 GCF_013731165.1 Rhagoletis pomonella | reverse complement strand
TTATGAGTTTGTTAATATGCGTTTGAGTTTTTGCTATTTTAGTTATATTAGGTGTGTACTCGTACGCCCAACTATCTAAAGTTTTAGAAAACTTTTACTGGTTTTGCGTTCTCGTACCCAAAAAACTTGCAAAGTAGCGGAAATTGAGAGAGCAAAATCTGAAAGAGAGCTGCAAATTTCTGCTGGAAAAATTTTTCCCAGCTAAAACTTGCAAGTAAGAAAATCAGCTGATCACAAACACATGTTTGTAAATAAACAAAAGAAAATATGGCCTTTTTGAGTTATTATTGCAATTTTTATTATTAATGCTAGTATACAACTAAAAAGTGCGTAAATTTAATAAGCACAACATTCATTGAGTTTATTTTTCATTAATTTGCTATTAATCTCCAGTTTGTTTACTTTAGTGTGTGCTGACTATGGTTGCCGTATGACATTTTTCGTTTGTACCATAATTTACCTTTAAATATACCAAAATAGATTTAAATGCAGCATGGTGAAATGTTGTTTTGCTGAAGTTTTCGGTTTTGGTAAGTTGATCGTTGAAATGAAAATTTTATAATTTTAAACCTACTCTATTACATTTTTTTGGATCAATGATGGGTGTTTGGAGGAGAAACTATTGCTTTTAATCCGTCACCATGTGATGTCAAAAATAATTATGAGAAAAATAACTTATTCATTCCGATATAATTAAATCGTATTTTAAAAAGGTTTTTCTTATCCAAAACTATTCAAATGTATAAAATGCCAAATCGGAGGAAGATGCACCAAGCAGAAAATAAATTGCACAATTAATCACCAGTGGCAACTGTGCAAGTGATCAGCTGTTTCGAAGGTTGCAAGTTTTTGCAAATTTTGCGTTCTCGTACTTTTGTTGATATTTCGTCTCTTTGAGAGCGAATGCTGCTAAATTCTCAGAACTCTTGCTGCTAGAGAATTTTGTCCTCTCAATACGAGTACACACCTATTAGCTTCTGTTGGCGAAGCTGGGCGTTTGTATGTTGCGGATGTAGATGTAGATGTATTTGGCGTTGTTTTTGTGCTTGGTTTGGTCAAGGTTAGGTTGGTGATGTTGGCGTATGAAATTTGTGGTTTTTGTGTATAAGTGTGTTTTTCATTATATTTGCGGCGCGCTTCCCCCATAGAGCATTTTTCTATTGTTTTAATTTTTAAAATGTCTTTTTTTTGCTTGTACCTGGGGCAGTCTTTATCAGAGGAGGAATGATTTTCACCACAGTTTGCACATTGTTTGCGTGTGCATTCAACTGGAGAATGGGGCGGCAAATCGCATCCTTCACAGGTGCTTGGATTAGAGCATCTGGTTTTGGTATGACCTGGGAGTTGGCAATTTCTGCAACGCATGGGGTTAGGGTAGTAGGGAGACACTTTTACTTTGTACCAAGCCACATCTAGTGATTTTGGAAGGTGATACAGGTCAAAGTTTACAACGATTTTTCCGGTGGGGGTTGTTTTTCCGTCGAGTGTGCGGGTAAATTTGAAAATACTGGTCACTCCCTGACTCTTTAGCTCTTGGACAATTTCATCTTCTTTTACGAAGTTGAGACATGGGGCGTATATTATACCTTTCACCGTGTTGAGGTTGTCTTGCAGCTTGACTGTGATAGGGTAAATGTTTAGAAGAGATTTGGTTTTAAAAATTTTTCAGCTACTTTAGAATTGCGTGCCAAAACCAGTAGTGAACCGTCTTTAAGCTGTTTAATGCTGTCTATTTGGGTAGATATCGCATCAATACCTTTTTTTTATTACAAACGGGGAAAGTTTAATTAATTGTCTATTGGTTGAAGATATTGTTAGGTTGTTGTTGTTGTTGTTGTTGTAGCGGCTACAACAACCCCGCCCAGATCGGTTGGTATCTCAGTCGTTGTCGTCAAGTTCCACTAACGGCAACCCTAGGAAGCGTGCAGCTTCTGTGGGATCTGTCCACAGGGACAGGGCCGTTAGGGTAGTCGGGTTTTCCGGGCATGCGAAGAGGTGGTTCGAGTCATGTGGGGTCTCTCCGCATGCCGGACACTCATTAGGCACATCCTCATTCAGCCTACTCAAGTAGGAGTTTAACCTGCTGCAGTAGCCGGAGCGAAGTTGAGCAAGTGTAGTGCGTGTCTCCCGAGGCAGATGAAGCTCTGTCTCGTCAGTGTCCGGGGGTGGTATGCCTAGAACGGCATTCACAGGTCGAGAGTCTACATAACTCGAGACTGAGTCCCTGTGAATGCCGTTCAGGGCCTGTCTGTACGCTGTCGGGTCCAGAGGTTGCTTAATGAACCTCTGGACTTCGTCCGTCAGTTCATATAGATGCCTCCTGACGTGCCTAGGCGAGGGCTCCTCTGCAAGCAGCTGTCTGTTTGGGTGGCCACTTCTGTGGCTCCCGATCAGGAACTGCTTGCAGAGCATTATGTTGTGCTCCCTAACTGGGAGCATTTGCGCCTCGCCGTGCAAGTGATGTTCTGGCGTCATCAGGCCATTGACAAATTGAGGACCTCCGTTAGGTACGCTACCCCCGCAGGACCCAAATTTTTCAGCATCAGCATGCATATTCCGTCGGGACCCATGGCTTTGGAGGCTTTCGCCTTCCCGATGGCCACCTGAACTTTACCGCAAGTGAAAGCAAGGGGGGCACAAGTTGTTGGCAGTTTGTGCAGCCTTCTGGTCACTCGACGCTTGGCTTTGTCCACCGGAGGATGCAGTATGAACTGCCGGCTGAAATAGCTCGCGCATCGCTCCGGGTCCGACGAAGCATGGTCGCCGAAGGAAATTTCGACTCTGTCGTCGTGCTTCGTCGGATTAGACAATGACCTCACGGTTGACCAAAGCTTGCTCACACCAGAGGTGAAGTTGCAAGTCTTCAGATGCTCCTCCCACTTCTTCCGCTTATGTACGTTTACAAGTTGCCGAATCTCCGCGTTGAGATCCCTGATACGGGGATCTCCGGGATCGGCCTGACGAAGGCTATCACGCTCATTGGCTAAAACAGCCGCTTCGGCAGGGAAGTTTGGACGTGGGTCCGATATGCACCCTGCCGGTATGAAGCGGGCTGCAGCAGCAGTGATAGCCCTGCGGAACTTACGTTCACCGAGGTGGACGTCGGTTGGTGTGGGGAGCGATGTGAAGGTGTTTTCAGTAAACTCCGCGTAACCTTTCCAGTCAGCTTTAGAAAAGTTGACATAGGTACGGTGTTTGGCGGAGGCAAAGTCGGTTGGTTTATCAATCGAGATGACTATGGGTAGATGGTCTGATGCTAGAGTCAGCATAGGTCGCCACGTTATGCTGTTTATCAGACCAGCGCTGACTATTGTGATGTCTGGCGAGCTACTGCAGTTACCCATAATCCTGGTGGGTGCGTCGTCGTTCATTGTGCAGAATGTCGAATCGTCTATCTGCTCAGCCAAGTCTGTTCCCCTACGATCGTTTGACAGGCTTGAGTGCCAAAGATCGTGGTGCGCATTAAAGTCACCTACTACCATACGGTTTTCACCTCTGAGGAGCCCACCTATTATAGCAAATAATAAGTTATTGGTTGGAGTTTGATCACCAATTGGTTTACTTTATTGATTTCACTTTCTTTTATACCAAATTCTTACACTAACACTTACAAATTATTTACGAACTAGAATGTATACAAATATACTACTAATACCTACAAACTAACTACATAACTCTAAAATATGCTAAGTCAACATATGGTTGCAATAAATATATAAATATGTCAGTCGCATTGACAAACTGACGTTGTGGATCAGTTAGTCACTGCGACTGTCTTTGGCGGTGTCTTTGACCGTCCGCACAAGTGTAACAAGATCCTCGCTATGTGCGATGAATGCAGTCTTTGCATAAACTCCCGCTGAGTTCAATGTAACTGATTTGGGTAAACTGTTGTTTGTGTACATTCCTATTTGTTTATACATTACTTATGTGCACATGACAATTAAAGTAAAAAGGGCGATGTGCTTATGCTACACTATATCAGGGTGATATCCTGCCGGGCAGCAGGTGACAGGGGGTATGTATATATTAAATATTTCGAGCTCGACATCGCCTGACCGGATAGCGATGCCCTGACATTCTAGGGTGGTATCCCTGCGGTCGATGTCTGCTTCGATAAGACGATACTGCACGGTGTGGTGCGTGATGAACGCTAAGCCACCACCATTATCTCGCTCGCGATCTCGACGGTGCACGTTGTACCCGGCACAATTCAACAAAGTTGAATTGCTGTGCAACTTCGTCTCTTGGACCGCAGCTATTAATATACCATGCCGACACATGAAGGCGGTTATCTCCTCAATCTTGCTCTGTAGCCCGTTGCAGTTGAATTGGAGGAGCTTCATGTGGTTCGGGAGACGTGTTGTGATGTGGGGTGTGAGTGATGTGTATGTTCTTGCCGCCGTTGGCTGTGTGTGCTGCTGAGGTGATTGCCTCCCTGTGGTGGTAGTGGGGGGCGTCGCAATTGATGTCAGCGACCGAGCAGCGCAACACGGGCCCTCGAAATTCCCCGTCCAATCTCGCGTGGTGCGCAGACCTGAACATGCCCTAAAGTGGCACCAGCCAAGGCAGGTGTTGCACTTGACTGATGTCACATTACGGAATATCCTGGTCTGACATACCGTGCAGATTGTAGGGGGAACCAGGAGTTGTTGGCGGCGGCGTGTGGGTGGTGGTGCGGTTGTGTGTGTTGTGTGGTCTATGGTGGCTGTGGTATGTTGTTGTGTTGTGGCGACTGTGTGTGGTTGCTGTGTGTGTGTGTGGGGCTGCACGGGCGGACTATGGGTTGCCGTGGAGGCTGCTCTGTTTGAGCAACAGGGGGCCACGTACGACGTGGTCCACTGTCTGTGTGTCCGTAGTCCCGAGCAGACCCTGAGGTGACTCCACCCCTCGCAGGCATTACACTTGACTGAGGTGGAGTTGTGGTGTAATCGTCTTCGGCATACACAGCAGGTGTATATTTCTGGCCCAGGGTTAGACTCGATGCCAGCCCTGAGTAGGAGAATGCGTAGTGAATGTTGCCCTATGGACGGACAACTTCTGAGATACTTCGCCGACCTAAACGGGGTTAGATCGCCGAAACAACAGCCCTTGGTCGGGTGAAACCCGAGTCATTCCGGTACGTAGAACCGGCTGTCGTGGGAATGATATTGTTAGGTATTTTGGTTGGCTGGGTGTTGTTTGTTTTTGTTGAAGTGTAGGGAATGTGTGTGTGTCGTATGTGTCCATTTCACTTAGTATAGAAAAACGGTTTGTTGTTTTGTCCGGCGGATCAGGTGTTGGTGGCATTTTTGTGTAGGCACAAACGGTATTTTGATCGAACACTGAACTTGTTTATAAGTTATTGCTACGAAAGTGTAACAAGGAATATATTAAGCACTATGTTGAGAAGCACTGGTTTTTAGCTCATTTTGTTTATTGACTCCGCACTGACGATAGCACTAGTATACACGTCCGAACACGTTAATACCTACTCGATGACTGTTTATAACTTAAATATTAACCAATTAATCACAATTTATTAAATAAAAACACCTTCTAAATCATGCGTCTGACTTTGGTTGCATATGCAAATTAAATGGCGTAGTTCAGCTGTCAAACTCCAAAATATGCAAAAGAATGAGAGACAAAAGAAAATAGGATATAACCCTGTAAGCATTAAAAATATACAAAGGTGTTCTCTGCAAAAGGTGTTCAGCTCCTTTTCTTCGCAAAACAGAAAGGAGAATTCTACTGCCTGAGGGTTATAATCCCTAAGTGCG
>NW_023461068.1:0-23435 GCF_013731165.1 Rhagoletis pomonella | reverse complement strand
GGAGAATTCTACTGCCTGAGGGTTATAATCCCTAAGTGCGGCCGAAGTCCGCCTACGCAGAAAGTTGCTCTCTGCAAAAGGTGTTCAGCCCCCCTTCTTTGGCAACACAGAAATGAAAATTCTACTGCCTGAGGGTTATAATCCCTAAATGCGGCCGAAGGCCGCCTACGCAGAGAGGTGTTCTCTGCAAAAGGTGTTCAGCCCCCCTTCTTTGGCAACACAGAAAGGAGAATTCTACTGCCTGAGGATTATAATCCCTAAGTGCGGCCGAAGGCCGCCTACGCAGAAATGTGTTCTCTGCAAAAGGTGTTCAGCCCCCCTTCTTTGGCAACACATAAAGGAGAATTCTAATGCCTGAGGGTTATAATCCCTAAGTGCGGCCGAAGGCCGCCTACGCAGAAAGTGGTTATCTGCAAAAGGTGTTCAGCCCCCCTTCTTTGGCAACACAGAAAGGAGAATTCTACTGCCTGAAGGTTATAATCCCTAAGTGCGGCCGAAGGCCGCCTACGCAGAAAGGTGTTCTCTGCAAAAGGTGTTCAGCCCCCCTTCTTTGGCTACACAGAAAGGAGAATTCTACTGCCTGAGGGTTATAATCCCTCCCCCCTTCTTTCGCCTGATAACCACCTTGGGATAACTTATTTTATTTAAAAACCCCGCAGATTCTGTTAGTTGGGTTATATTCCACTTCAAACTGCTCAATTTCCCTCGGTAAATGCTGTTTTTCGCCCATTTTCAAACTGTTCCTCAGGGGTCTGTGGGAGGCCCCTAGGTTTGCTGCTAGAATAGAAGTTATGAGCAAAGTGCAAGAAACATGTAAAACAACCATGATAGAAGTGAAAAAAATATACGAAGTAGCAGAAAAATTCAATAAACAAAGTGAGAAATTATGCAAAGAAGCAGAAGAGAGCAGAAATGAAAATAAGAGAATTTGCACCGATATGGTAAAACAATTGGCAACAAACCAAAGAGAGCTAATGCCAACAAAGTCATATGCTGAGAAAGTGAAAGAGGTGCCACAGTTTCGAAAAGAAATGCCGCTGATAGTGAAGCCTAAAAGCAAGCAGACAAGTGAAAAGACGCAAAATGACTTAAACGAAAGTGTTGATCCGAATTCACTACGTATCGCTAATATTGAAAAAAGAAGAAACGGTGTAATACTTTGGTCGGTGTTATGCAGACAAACTTTTGTTTGCCAAATTAAATGGCGGCTGCTTAGTTTGCTCGGAGGTGGTTATGTCGAGTTTGGCACAGGGTTGCACGTTCATTATGGTTTTCATGGCTATTGCCAACACGAAATGAGAATTTCAGATGTACATAACGCGCACAATTTAAAATTTTTGTAAATGATAACACCGAATTCGCTGCAGTTTGACCAAACAAAATTAGTTTGCAGTGAGAGTCGCCAAACTCGCTTTTTCCGAGTTTGCTGCAACAACAATTGCACGCAGTTTTCCAAACAAAATTTCTGCATAACACCAACCTTATTGAGAGTGAAAATGATAATGAACGGAATAAAATAAAAGAAGCAATTGAACAGAACTTGAACAGCGTTGCAGAATAGGGGTGTAGATCTTTCAGCCCGTTTCACAGCAACATAATTATGAAAAGAACATGGATCGGAAACTCGGCCTTTCCGACCATGGTAAACGCCTTTATTGACGCAGAGCGGAAACTAGGCCTTTCCGCCTGCTGGACATAAAGATAGACTGGAGACTAGGCCTCGCCAGCTACTCAACCCGAGTTTATGATGTATATATAATAAATTAATTATAAAATAAATGTATAAAGTATGTATTTGAAAATTAGTAAAGAAAATATGAAAAATGTTAATGTATAAATTGTCCTAATACAATGTATATATACGTGAATGAATATATATTAATGCATAGTATTAGTAGAAGAGCAATCAATTAAATAAGTTAACAATGTAATTGTCAAGATTTTTTATAAGTTTAAAGACTGTCAATAAATAAATAAATAAATATGCGCATAAGCGTGGGTACTATTGGCACGGGCCCCTCGGATGCGGGTTAAGCTATTGGAACACAATACGGGTTTTGGAATGAATCCCTCGTACACGGGTTTACGTACGAAATAAACTATTGACCCACAAGTAAAAAAGTAAAATTTTAACGTTTTTAAAATGTTATTTATTATAAAAATACCGCTGCAGGCGAAAAATTGGGATAGATATACACCAGTTTTTGTTTAATGAAACTTAGCCACAGCCAGCCAAAATATATACACACACTAAGCACACAGCCTCGCGAGGATACTGGCTGCTTGGATTGCTTTAAGGGGATGTTGGGGGAGAGTTTCTTTAATAAATATATCACTTTTACAAATGTTTCCCCACGTACATACATATGCTCGGCACCTTGAGTATTCCTATGCACCAGAAATGTAATATATCTTGACTTACATATATACTCAAATCTCCCCAAAACTTGTAATAAAAAGAGCCGGAGTCGAAAAATTTTTATAAAAAATGGCTAAAAAAGTTTTATTCGAAAGTTTCACTTTTTATACCCAAGCGCACTTGTGCACAAGGGTATTATATTTGTTCACATAACGGTTGTTTGTAACAGGCAAAACGAATCGAGATAGATATAGACAAATGCATACATAAATGATCAAAATGAAAAGAGAAATCGATTAGGCGGTGACTGTCTGTGCACACGATAACGAGTAAAAATTGAGATATCTTAACGAAACTTTGTACGTGCACTTTTTCGGGCGTAGGACGGATGGTATTGAAAATGGGCAAAAAATAAATAAAATAAATTAATAAATAAAAAAAATAAAAATCGGACAATAATCACGCCTACCTCCCATATAACGGTATTTTTTTCAGAAATACAAAAACTGCGATGTTTTAGTAACTGCTAATAATTATTCACTCAAAACTGATATTTACAATAATTTTTAGACGAAAGATAAGAATAATATAAATTTTTGGGAAATGGGCGTAGCCACCACTGCACCAATTTCTTCGAAACTTGGCACAGTTTTTAGCCTTGCTACAGCATACCAAATGGCCGAAAATTTTTAAAATCGGACTATAACGACGCCCACATCCCATAAAACGGTTATTTGGAGAAATACGAAATCTTTGAAAAATTAGTAAATATTAAAGCTCATTTATGTAAAATTGATGCTTGCAACAATTCTTTACCAAGAAATACGTTTATGATAAAATTTTGGAAAATGGGCGTGGCACCGCCCACTGATGATCACATATATGTATATCGGTAACCGTTCCACCAATTCGTATCAACTGGGTAGGGTTATTGTGCTTGTCACATAAAATCAAAGGATTGAAAATTATTGAAATCGGACTAAAATTTAGGCCGATTTTCATATAACGGTAAATTTCTGAAATGCTTGGAACTTCAATATTTCGAAATTTAAGGACGCTAATTTAATCAAAATTGATACACCCCGGCTTACCATGTAGCGGCAGCTTTCGGAAAGGTGAAAATCATATATTTAATACTTGCGCCGGGTATTTAATGTTGGGCTTCGCCCGAACTTAGACTTTCTTCCTTGTTTTAAATACTGTTTATTATTTAAAGCGCCGCGGACTAAAATTAAAAACAAAAATTGAGTCATTTTTTATAAATAAAATTACCGGGCGTACAACGAAGCGGACGTGTATTGGAGCGTTGTAAGCGGAAAAGTTGAATTGCGATAAAACAATATTGTTAAAAAATTGTGTAAGATCAGAGACAGTGACTATACAAAATAAAGTATTTAAATACAAAATGTTTGAACAAATAACAAAATAATTACATATGTACATGAATAAGAAAAATACCGCAGCAGATAACAAACAACAAAAGGTGCATAAAGGAAAAGTGAGCAGATGGAGTGCGACAGGTGCAAGGGCGTTGTTCGCGGCGAATCGGGAATACGATGTGAGGGTGTGTGTAAGAAGGTGTTCCACCCAGGAGTGAAGTGCAGCGGAGTGGATCAATACAGCCTTAAAGTATTAGCCGATCAAAATATGATACGATTTGTATGTGATAACTGCATGACATACATACATAATATGGATGCAGCTATGAAAGAAGTCCAGGACAGAGTTATCAAGAACAACAATTATCTAAAAGAGTATAAAAACGAATTTGAACGTGCATTAGTGAAAAAATAAAGATGAAATTAAGCAGCTACTAAGGGCTATTGAGACCATGTTTGCTGCTAGAATAGAAGTTATGAGCAAAGTGCAAGAAACATGTAAAACAACCATGATAGAAGTAAAAAAATTTACGAAGTAGCGGAAAAATTCAATAAACTAAGTGAGAAATTATGCAAAGAAGCAGAAGAGAGCAGAAATGAAAATAAGAGAATTTGCACCGATATGGTAAAACAATTGGCAACAAACCAAAGAGAGCTAAAGCCAACAAAGTCATATGCTGAGAAAGTGAAAGAGGTGCCACAGTTTCGAAAAGAAATGCCGCTGATAGTGAAGCCTAAAAGCAAGCAGACAAGTGAAAATACGCAAAATGACTTAAACGAAAATGTTGATCCGAATTCACTACGTATCGCTAATATTGAAAAAAGATGAAACGGTGTAATACTTATTGAGAGTGAAAATGATAATGAACGGAATAAAATAAAAGAAGCAATTGAACAGAACTTAACCAAAAACTGTGAAGTCAAAATTCCTGGTACAATAAATCCGAAATTCCGCCTGTATAATATGAAATTTAAACATGATGATAGCATGATAATTGAAAAATTGAAAAAAAACAGAACTACATACTGCAGAATACTAACTTGAAATTAATAAAATATTTTGAAGTAAAGCGTGAGAATAAAAAATTTTACAATTCAATAATAGAAACGGATGGAGATGTTTTCCAAAAATTATTGAAGCAGAAAGCTTGAATATAGGGTGGGAAAGATGCAAGGTGTTCGATGCAGTTGATGTGACCAGATGTTTCAAACGCAATGGGTACAACCACAAAGCAGCAGAATGCAGGAATGAGGAAACTTGTTTGAAGTGCCATGCTCAGTATATCCAGTAAACAAACTTAGCTGTTTTTTTTCGCCAAATTTGGTCCCCATAAAGGACTAGTGTTGCAAGCAACGCTTTTTTCGGCAATTAGGGTGTTGTGCAGCTATTTAATGTGGTGAAAATTATTTAAGCACTGGAGAGATTTATTCACATGAAATTGGAGATAGGGCTGATAGATTTACTTAAATAAATTGTGAATCTGCGAAAATATCTTTTCAGCAGATGGATATGTTTTTTAACTTTGTTCCCGAAAATTTACACACAGGCTCGAAATTATGCGAGTAACATCCAAATATCGTCGCTTGGATGGAAAATTGCCGGATGCGTCATTTTGACAATTTGTAGTTATAGATGCAGTTATATATTTTAAAGTAAGATATTTCGATTTTTTGTTAACAGGTTTTTGGATATCTTCTTTAGTTTCCGAGTAATTGACTAAAATGTTTTCGGCTATTTGGTACAAATTGCGTTAGTATTGCTGTCGTACTAAACTAATCAAGATCTTTCAAATAGAGTTACCTGTTCTTTAGTTTCCGACATATTCAGCATTATTATGAGTTTCATTTTCTAGAATCGGGTCACTTTTTCACTTTTCGTTTGCGTGTATTCACTACAGGTGGGTGAAAAAATTGTTGGAGAAATTTTGTTCGGGCGAAACTCATGATTAGGCTGATTAGTAAAAAGTATCGTTAATTTATAAAAAATTGTTATCACATTTTGGCGTTTATCATTAAAACTGACTGCAAATTTTTTGACAAATGTCGAATACGACAAAATTTTATTAAACTCATAAATGGTTGACACTAAACTAAAAAAATATGATAATTTAAGAATTTCGTGAACTGGTACATAGCATTCTTCGACACTTTGGAGAAGATCTGTAGTCGTGTTTCTGAGGAAATGAATTCCAAACTTCAATCGGGAGTTACCAAAAGTAACTTGTGACAATCTCTTATCCAGGCGACGATATAACATTTAGCTAAAATATGCATCTAAATAAATTATAATTGTCATTTTTTTCGTTTCGTTTCGTTGGAGTATATGCCAGAGGAGTAATAGGTATGTATATACATACAAGTATACCTAAATTAGCGCGTTGAGCTTGTATATTTATCTCTCTCTAGCGCATTAATTCTATATACGTCAGCACCAACGCCAAACTTATGTCTGTATTTAATAATGGCTCTATGACAAAATATTCATGAAATGTATTCATCGATTTTTATTTACTTCATTTCATACATTAGTATTGATCTGAATGTTTTTTACTAAATACCAGGAAAAAATATTTAATAAAAAACTATTTCATTTAAGATTAACCAACTTTTAGTTGCTCGGAGCTTATTTTGGAACGCTTCATGAAATATTTTCATAGACGGTAAATGCAACCCTGGGTGCATCATTAATGAGCTAAAAAACCAAACCAAACTAAAAATTCCATCTGAACCAATATTCCCAAAAATTATAAAGCAAAACAAAAACAAATTTTCCAATTTATGCACTGTTATTTTTATTATTGCAATACAGTTTCAGCTCTTCAAACATTTTCCACATTATGCTTTTAAAGCTAGTAGTTTCGGACCCCATTTGCTCATTTTTTTTTCAGTTCTGAATTTAGGCTAGGTTTTATGGGAACTTACTGTGGGTGCATACAGACCACATTTTGTAAATATGTACATATATATGTATACACTTCAACTAAATTGTGATATTTAATTTTATTTTATAATGAATAATGAATTTAATTTGTGCAATTTTTTAAGTTTACTAGATGTAAGACAATTTTTAATTTTCTTTATATATTGCATGCTTTAGTTTTGATTCTTTTTAAGTTAAGTTGTAAAGGTGAAAATAGGCCTCCTAGGGAACCGAGCGAATAAAAGCATACCTCACAGGTGGTGTGGAACAAGAACAAATATAAATGGAATGATTTTCGAAATTATGAAATGGTTATTGGTTATATCTAAAAGGTGATGATTAATTTGAACGTTATTTAAGTTGTCTTTACACGGTCGATTTTGGTCGTTTAACAAAAATCTACCCGTGTAAATTGCAATTCAACCGTAAAATGTAAGCGTTTTGGCTAGTCGATATCTCAGTCAATTTTCCAATCGACAGAAATCGACCCGTGTAAAGGCAACTTCAGGAATTTTTTAATTTTCTTTTTTTTTGCTAGGGAACAATTTCTTTAAGCCATCTTCCGCAGCAATTTGTTGATCTTGATGTGTTGAGATTGAATGGCAACAGGAAGTTGGAGGCTTTCTTGCAGTGGATTCCAACAGTGCGTGATTTGCGTTCGATCACAAAGCTGTCAGAGATTGGGACACGTTGATGGTTGTGCTTGACAATTCCACGTTTGTACATCAATTCACGAACTGATTTAATATTTGGATAACCCCATATAGGGTTCGGCATACGTAGCATATTAATGGTTGCCTTGTTCAATTTGATGAACAAACCGTGGTTAATGTGGCGAAAACGGAACAACAGTAAAACTTTACGCACTTTTGGTGCAACTTTGTTGATACCGAGGATACGGATCACAAAAGCCAATTTGAATTTTCAGGCCCGTAGAATTGGCCGCGTTTCTTTGCCACACAGCGCAACTCCATCTCACGGCGTCCATCACGGAGTTTTCTTGTTTGATATTTCTCAGCATGCACCAAGTTTTCACGTTTACGGAGTGCAATCACAGCAGAGCGCTTTAGTTTACGTTTGATCAGGGTAGCAATTTGCTGACCTGCTCTTGGTGAACTTCAGCTTCGACTTTGGGAGAGGAGGCAGTTTCCTGGAAGGTTGTCTGCCCTTTGCTTGCGGTTTCTTACCGGCCGTGATGGCAGTCATCTTAACTTGTTACTTAACACGTTGAAAAGGCGAAAAAAAATTCGCCAAATGTTTGGAACACATCGTATATGAGCCAATCGATTTATAACATTTCTATAAACAATTAAATTAAATACTTTTTAATACATAGATATGCTGCAACCAGGCACTTACTTTCCCAAATTCCATCCTTCTAATCTGCATAACTTTCCAAATATGCCTGCTACTTCATTACTAATAACTCCATTTTCCAACTGCGCCTTCTTTGTTGGCTCAACATATCCTAAATAGACATAAATTTACATTAAACAAAAGAATTCGCAAAAATTAGCAAATAAAATACTCGCTTTGTTTTGTTTTGTCAAATTTCTGAGAAATGTGAATTCACCACGATGCGATACAGAAAGAACAAGGACCAGGGATGTTATTTTAAGTAAATCTATTATTCAGTGGCAAGGCGCAGAGCGTTCGGGCAGCAATATTAATTTGTATCAAATATAACATTAAACGGTGGTTCTAATACATTCTTTGATATTATTAACCAGAGTACATATATTATATGGTATTTCTTTCAAAAATTAATATACTATATGAACTTTTTTTTTCAAATATTTCTTAAGTTTCTTTCATGAGTGCTGAAAAGCAACCATGAGTGTAAGAAATTGTGTGCTACCTAAAATTTCACTTCTGGAAACTTTATCCCCATAAAGGACTTCACCACAGTTTTTTTACTGGATATACTGAGGTGCCATGGGAGACATTCCACAAAGACATGCACGGACCACTCGACCATTACGAGAGGTGTATAAATTGTATTCGCACCAATGAACGACTAAATATGGACTTTGATATAAATCATGTAACAACGAGTAAACTATGTCCAGTATATATGAATAAAATTGAGAATCATAAAAAAAATAGGATATTAGCAACGAAAGCAAGTAACAGGAATATATACGAATATACAAGGTCTTGTAAACAACTTTACACAGCTTGAGATAATAGCAGAACAAAATGACTTTGATTTTATTGTACTAACAGAAACGCACTTCAATGAGAACAACTAAGATAATGAAATAAGACTTGAAAATTATAATAAAATCAACTGTATTTCAAACTCATCTAGAACGGGCGGGGTTATCATATATACTAAGAAAAACTAGAAAACTGTAAAAATTCCAGAAAAAGTTATAGAATCGAAAATTTGGTGGCTAGCATGTAGATGTGTCGATTGTGGAAACGAGGTAATGATAGTAGCAGTATATAGATAACCAACAAGCTCTAAAAAAGAATTTTGCGAATTCTACAGGGACAACATAGAAGAAGTGATCGAAGTATGTGATAATTTAATAATGTTAGGAGATTTTAACGTAGATTGGAGTATAGATAGCTATTATAAATGCCAAATAGAAAGTCTATTTAACGACAATGGCTTGCAACAAAAAATGCAAGAATACACGAGAATCACAATAAATTCAAGAACAATTATAGATTATGTGGTCTCAAACATTCACAATATCATTTTGAACCAAACCTAACCTAAAAGTAGCAGATCATGAGACAATTGTAATAGAAATACCTTTTAGAAATAAAAACAGTAACTCACAGACACACAATAAAATAGACTATTTCCAATATGATAAAATCCTATTTAAACAACATCTCGACAGAAGAAATGTAGAATACGATGGTGAGCAGCCGCTGGATGATAACGTCATACGGATAGAGACAATATTAAAGGACATAATTTCGAAATATAGAAAAACAAAGATAAGCAAGTATTGTAAACCAAATAGATGGTTCGGTCAAGGTCTGAAAAAACTAAAAACAGAGTGTTGTAAACCTTACCTAAGTACAATCAACTCTGTACCATTTAATTTTAATTAATAATCTGGCAACATCATTATATTAGTTCTTCTATGTTATCTTATTATCTTCATACTTAAAATAAAGAGTCTTGTGGAATCTTTCAAGTGGCGACGAGGAAAACTTCGCAACTCAGGCTCGTGCGCGCGATATTCGTACATTAAATAGAATACAAAATTTTGCTCGTGCGCGCGATTTTTTTTGCTACGGTATTGATCAAATACCCATATTGCCGGGATGCCGAACGAAAGTGAAGTACTCCAAAAGCTAATATTGGAGCAAAGGGAATTCACCCAAAAGTTGCTTCAGCAGCAAAACCAATGGGTGCAAGCGTTCCTCGAAAGGCAAGTGAGTGGTGCTAGCGGGGACGCGGTGACAACTGTGCCAGCCTTTCATAGCTTTGCAAAAGACGTCCAAACATGGGAGTCGTACTTGCAACAGCTAAATCAACATTTTAGTGCGTACAACGTGGTTTCTGCCGAGAAGCAGAAAGCGTTTTTTTAGCGTGGATCGGAACGGAAATATTTGAACTCTTCAAGAATTTGTTTGGAAGCGAACAGTTGCATGAGCAATCGTTCTCAAATTTAACGGGCAAGTTAACTGAACATTTTCAGTCCAAACGACACATAGTCGCATAGGAAGCCCGAAACTCAGGGCATCTACGAGATTACTTTTCGGCTTCGGTAACAAGCGTATTCCATTGCTGGGTGAGCTGTATACGCAAGTGAAGTGTGTCGACAAAGAAAAGTATGTCGAAATTGTAGTAACCAACATTGACTGTGGGGAGAACCTTTTCGAGTTCGACTTGTTCAAACAATTTGGATTCGAAATCCAGCAAATTTCAAACGTCACGGAAACAGAAGTAGACCAAGTGGAAAAGGTTTGTACAAAATACAAAGAACTTTTCGAGCCAGCACTTGGCACGATTAAAGACTTTAAAGCGAGTGTCTATTTAAAGGCAAATGCAACGCCGAAGTTTTGTAAAAGTCGGAAAATTCCATTTTCGCAAATGCCGCAGTTTAAGAAGGAAGCCGAAAGACTTACCTATGCGGGCATTTGGAAACCGATTAAATTCTCAAACTGGGCATCTATAGTCCTAGCGCAAAAAGCAGATGTGTCTATACGAATTTGTGGGGATTTCAAGCAAGTAGTTAACGCGCAAATCGATATCGAGCGGTTCCCGTTGCCAACACGGGAAGCCTTGTTTCATGCTATTCGCCACGGTAAGCAATTTTCGAAAATTGACCTTAAGGACGCGTATCTTCAGATGGAACGCGACGATGACTCGAAAACCATATGGGTTGTCAACACGCCGCTGGGCCTATTCCAATATCAGCGCCTACCCTATGGAATAGCTAGCGCCCCAGCAATTTTTCAGAAATACCTAGAACAACTTCTCTTGAGGGATGTGGTAATTATCTGGACGACATCATAATAACCGCGTCAACCTTCGATGAACACATACAGCGCCTCGAGCTTGTACTACAAATTCTGCAAAACAGTGGCATCAAGTGCAAAAAAGAAAAGTGCTCGTTCCTGCAAGATATAATTGAATATCTTGGACGTCAATTGAGTTCTAAGGGCATACTACCCGACGAAAGTGGTCTGAGAGCGGTAAGAGACCTTAAACCGCCAAGGGATCTCAAACAGGTGGAAGCGTTTATGGGTAAGATAAACTATTACTATAATTTTATACCCAATTACTCTCAGCTGGCGGCCCCAATAAACATGCTGCGCCGTAAAAAGGTTAGTTTTAGTTGGGGACCAGAGCAACAGAAGGCATTCTTAGCGCCTAAATCACACATACTCAACGCAGCACAATTAGCGCATTACGATGACCAGTTACCATTGGTTCTGGCCACAGATGCTTCTTCTTACGGAATCGGTGCAGTGCTTTCGCATATGTATCCCAATGGTAGTGAAAGGCCCATTGCCTTTGCTTCCAAAACTCTCGACAAGCGTCAAGTGCGATATAGCCAGATGGAGAAAGAGGGCTTATCGATCATATTCGGGGTGAAGAGCTTCCACCAATACCTGTACGGGAGATCATTTACACTTATTACGGACCACAAACCCCTCGTAAATATTTTAAACCCTAGCACCCAGCTACCTTTGATGACGTCACACCGCTTGCAACGCTGGGCAATAACGCTTATGGCTTACCAGTACAAAGTCAAGTATCGCAAGACGTCAGACCATGGTTACGCGGATGCCTTATCGCGCCTACCAATAGGCACAGATGAACAATTCGACCACCAAGAAGCATGCTACAATGTGTGCCAAATAGAATCCCCAATAAATGCAAAAACTAGTGAAAAACATGCAAACAATGACGAAATCCTTCAACAAGTTCGCCATTCCGTCGAAGAGGGGTGGCCTGAGAAGTTACTTCCAAAAGACGCTCACCTTCGTCCGTTTTTCAACAGGAAATATGCCTTGACTATAACTAACGAGATCCTTTGCCTACAGACGGAGTATACACGCATCGTTATCCCGGGTTCGTTAAAAGGACGAATACTTCAATTACTCCATGATGGTCATTGGGGAAGTTCCAGGATGAAGCAGTTAGCCAGACAACAGGTATGGTGGGTCGATATAGATAAGGACATTGCTACGGTTGCAGACAAATGTGATGTATGCAAAATTGTCAATCCCACCTCAGCTAAAGAATATGTCAGTTGGCCAAAGCCAAAACACCCGTGGGAGAGGGTGCACATCGATTTTGCAGGTCCAGTATTCAACTGGATGTGGCTCATTTGCGTTGATGCCTTCTCCAAATTTCCCTACATTTCCCAGATGACTACAACAACGACAGCTGCTACAATATCTGCGCTAGCTACAATTTTCACCATCGAAGGCATCCCAAAAACACTTGTTAGTGACAACGGGCCGCAGCTTACGTCAGAGGAGTTCAACGTTTTCTGCACCCATCAAGGTATAAAACATATTACGAGCGCCCCATTTCACCCTGCCTCAAATGGACTCGCAGAAAGGTTTGTCAGAACTTTTAAAACGGCTGTCAAGAAAAATATCGACGACGGCTTACAACTAAATGTGGCTGTGAGGAAGTACTTATCTACATATCGTTTTATGCCAAATAATGAGGGTAAATCGCCGGCAGAACTTTTGCATGGAAGACCGGTTCGCACGTTACTGAGCCAGGTTTTCGAATCACCGAAGGCATGACTGAATCCGCCAGCTCCGAACGGTTCCAAGTTCATCGTAAATCAACCCGTATTCGCTCGTAACTATGCGAGAGGGGAAAAGTGGGTAAAAGCCGTAATTGTGCGACAACTCGGTAATACGGTTTATGTAGTCAACACGGCCGTCGGTTACTTTAAACGCCATGCAAACCAGCTGAAGCCACGGAACTCATCTAATGCCGAATCCTTTTTACCGTGGATTCCACCAACCAATGTATCTTCATCAATTCAACAGCAGCCATCCTCAACGGAAGCAGAATCACAGCAGCCAACGCAAATGCATAACTCGTCCATAGAGGGTATACCAGTTCGCAGGAGTGCGCGTACTCGCCTGGCGGTCGATCGCTATGCAGCACCAGATTTCCGGAAATAACATAAAGGACATGTAATCAAGATTTTCTTCATGGTGGAGAAGTGTTGTAAACCTTACCTAAGTACAATCAACTTTGTACCATTTAATTTTAATTAATAATCTGGCAACATCATTATATTAATTCTTCTATGTTATCTTATTATCTTCATACTTAAAATAAAGAGTCTTGTGGAATCTTTCACAGAGAAAATTAGGGCATATCAAGCAGCAAAGCTAGACAATACAAGATAAGAAATAAATATAAAACGGAAATAAATAAAGCTAAAATTAATATATAAGCAACAGTATAATAAATACACAGGGGCAAAAACAAATGTGGAAAAAAATCAAAGAGTTAGTTTTGCGTGAAGAAACCGCAAAAATATAATGTGTAGAATTTGATGGCGTTGAATATAATGAGGATAAAGTAATTTCTAACAGATTTAATCAATATTTTGTACAAAGTGTAGAAGATATTAGTAAGTCAATTGATAGTGTGCAATATGTAAGTAACCTTGGAGACCTAAAGAACGTATTTAAATTTAGTGAGATTACATTGGAAGAAATATATAATATATGTAAAACCGTGAAAAATAAACCGGACTTCTTGGGAATAAACAAGGGTATGATAACAGATAACTGGAGCAAAATCGGGCACAGCCTTCTGAATATGGTAAACGTATCAATTAGGAGAGGTGTCTTTCCAAATTCATTGAAAGAAACAATGATAACTCGTATACAGAAAGTAAGTAAAACAAAGAGAGCGGAAGAGTTTAGGCCGATTTATAACGGGTGATTTTTTAAGAGCTTGATACCTTTTTTTTTAAAAAAAACGCATAAAATTTGCAAAATCTCATCGGTTCTTTATTTGAAACGTTAGATTGGTCCATGACATTTACTTTTTGAAGATAATTTCATTTAAATGTTGACCGCGGCTGCGTCTTAGGTGGTCCATTCGGAAAGTCCAATTTTGGGCAACTTTTTCGAGCATTTCGGCCGGAATAGCCCGAATTTCTTCGGAAATGTTGTCTTCCAAAGCTGGAATAGTTGCTGGCTTATTTCTGTAGACTTTAGACTTGACGTAGCCCCACAAAAAATAGTCTAAAGGCGTCAAATCGCATGATTTTGCTTATTTACGAAGCCATTCAACCAGAAATGAGCCTCATCGCTGAACAAAATTTGTCGATAAAAAAGCGGATTTTCTGCCAACTTTTCACACATTCAACACATTTCGAACCGAACACTGATTTTGGTAATAAAATTCAATGATTTGCAAGCGTTGCTCGTTAGTAAGTCTATTCATGATGAAATGTCAAAGCATACTGAGCATCTTTCTCTTTGACACCATGTCTGAAATCCCACGTGATCTGTCAAATACTAATGCATGAAAATCCTAACCTCAAAAAAATCACCCATTACATTAAAAACCATTGAAAAATTTTTAGAGAACGTAGTGAAAAAACAACTGATGGAATATCTGAAATCTAATGAACTATTCTCAAGATACCAATCGGGGTTTCGTAAACACGACTCTTGTGAAACAGCAATCAATTATATTATAGATGAATGGAAGACCGGTGGAACACAAAAC
The DNA here is from genome assembly GCF_013731165.1 of Rhagoletis pomonella. Classification (NCBI taxonomy): domain Eukaryota; kingdom Metazoa; phylum Arthropoda; class Insecta; order Diptera; family Tephritidae; genus Rhagoletis; species Rhagoletis pomonella. The sequence continues at coordinate 8,580 of NW_023461068.1, read as the reverse complement.
AAAATTATGGCAGTTTTTTTAGATTTCAAGAGGGCTTACGAGACCATAGATAGAGAGATTTTGTTAAAAAAATGTACAAATATGGGATTCACGACGGGGAGCTTGAGTGGTGTAAGTCATACCTAGAGGATAGATACCAAAGAACTAAAGTGAATGGGAGTATATCAGAATGTAGAAAGGATAAAAAAAATGAGTACCACAGGGATCAATACTGGGACCAATACTTTTTACTTTGTACATAAATGATTTAGAAATGGTGATCAGAAATTGCAAAATAGTACTATATGCTGACGATACCTTGATTTATGCTGAAGGAGAAAGTGAGGAAGCGTGCAAAAATAAATTATTAGTCGATATCGAAGAAGTCACCAAATGGTTAATGATGAACAAACTAAAATGAAATGAAGATAAGACAAAAATGCTAGAAATTAACATTAACGGCACTTTTGAGTTACAAATAAATAATATAAACATAGAAAAAATTAGCAAAATCAAATACCTAGGCGTAATTATTGATAAACAATTAAAATTTAGTGATCATATTGAATATATGTGCAGGAAGATTGATACAAAATTAGCCTACTTTAGAAGGATTCGCAATAAAATAGACATAATGACTGCAATAAAAATATATAATGTCATGATTAAACCACATTTTGAATTTTGTTCCACAATCACATATACATGCTGCAACCAAACACAAATGGAAAGACTTCAAAAATTACAGAATAAGGGTATGAGGCATATTTTGAAATGTAGTAGATACACATCAATTAATTCAATGTTAGAGACTTTAAAATGGCTTAACATAAAAGAAAGAGTCGAGTTAAATACCCTTATGGCAGTCTACAAAATTAAGAATAAAAATGTCCCAGTATATTTAACGGATAGGATTGAGTAAAGCACAAAATCGATGTTTTATATAGGTTTGAAATTATATAATACATTACCGGTGGAAGCGAAAAACGAGGCGAGATATATAACATTTAAGCAAAAATGTGTAGAATTTATTAGGAGTAAGAGGAACAATAAAGTGTAATGTAAAGTACTTCTTCTTCTTCTTTTTTGGCGCTGTAACCGCCTAAGCGATTTTGGCCGAGTTCAGCAAAGCACGCCAGTCGTTTCTCCTCTGTGCCAACTGACGCCAATTGGAAACGCCAAGTGAAGCCAAGTCCTCCACCTGATCTTTCCATCGCAGTGGGGGCCTCCCTCTTCCTCTGCTACCACCAGCGGGTTCCGAGTTGAATACTTTCAGAGCTGGAGCGTCGGTGTCCATTCGAACGACATGACCAAGCCAGCGGAGCCGCTGTATTTTAATTCGCTGCACTATGTCCATATCGTTGTAAAGCTCATACAGCTCATCGTTCCATCGTCTGCGGTACTCGCCGTCGCCAACGCGTAAAGGCCCGTAAATCTTCCGCAAAATCTTTCTCTCAAACACTCCAATAGCCGCCTCATCGGATGTTGTCATTGTCCATGCTTCTGCGCCATATACCAGCACGGGCATGATGAGTGACTTATAGAGCGTGGTTTTCGTACGTCGAGAGAGGACTTTACTCCTGAATTGCCTACTCAGTCCAAAGTAGCACTTGTTGGCAAGAGTGATTCTGCGTTGGATTTCAATGCTGACATTATTATCGGTGTTAATGCTGGTTCCCAAGTAAACGAAATTCTCTACTTTCTCGAAATTGTAGGAGACAACAGTGACGTGGGTGCCAAGGCGTGAATGTGCTGACTGTTTGTTTGATGACAGGAGATACTTCGTCTTGTCCTCGTTTACCACCAGACCCATTCGCTTTGCTTCCCTATCCAACTTGGAAAAGGCAGAACAGACTTCGCGGTTTTTGTTACCGATGATGTCGATGTCATCGGCATAAGCCAGCAATTGCACGCTCTTGTAGTAAATTGTTCCTGAGCGGTTCAGTTCTGCAACTCTTATTATCTTCTCCAACATCAGATTAAAGAAGTCACATGAAAGGGAGTCGCCCTGTCTGAAACCCCGTTTTGTGGCGAACGGCTCGTAGAGGTCTTTCCCAATTCTGACGGAGCTGGTGGTATTGCTCAACGTCAGTTTACACAGCCGTATAAGTTTTGAGGGGATGCCAAATTCAGACATAGCGGCGTATAGGCAACTCCTTTTAGTGCTGTCAAAGGCGGCTTTAAAGTCGACAAATAGGTGGTGAGTGTCGATCCTTTTTTCGCGGGTCTTTTCCAAGATTTGGCGTATTGTGAATACCTGGTCTATGGAGGATTTTCCAGGTCTAAAACCACACTGATAAGGCCCAATCAGTTCGTTGGCGGTGGGCTTAAGTCTTTCACACAGTACGCTCGATAAGACCTTGTAACCTATGCCTAGAAAGCTGATCCCGCGGTAGTTGGCGCGAATGGCGGGGTCACCTTTCTTGTGGATTGGGCACAGCACACTTAAATTCCAGTCGTCGGGCATGCGTTCATCTGATCATATTCCGCACAAGAGTTGATGCATGCACCTTATCAACTCCTCGCCGCCGTCAGTGTTGCCAGAACTTTTTGGGCCGACCGGCTAGATTGGCAAAAAAAGGCGGCTAAAAACGGCTAAAATGTTTTAGTGAAAATCCATATGCTTTATTTAAATAAATCGCAAGAAACGAAAGACTAATTAATACCATTAATTTATATCGAGTGTATATTCCTCATCATCAAATGAAGCACTATTGTATATATCACCTGAATTCATTAACTTTAAGAGATCGTCATCTACAGTAAAATTATGGCAGCATTTTTCTTCACGTTTTAAACCGTATCTTATATATAAAATAGCGTTTAACGTTTTAACACACATTGGATTTCTTTGCTTAGTTTTTATTATATTCATTGAACTAAATATTCGCTCTACTTCTGCATTACTTATAGGCAAAACAAGAAAACTAAAAACTAGGTTGCAAAGGTCTGCAAAAGGGTTTTCTCCTAGGGCATTTCGAAATTGATAAACTTCGGCCCAAAAATTTACAGTTGAGTCTAAATTACTCCAGGTATGTAACGTTAACCGTTGCTATTGCATCTCTATGGATGTTATTTCGTCGGCGTTATATTTGTGTTTTTGAACAAATACTTTTGGTTTAATTACTCTTAATGCATTTCCAACCGAAAAAAGTATTTTTTTTTTAGTGTGGCAATATTTGTAGGGAGGCGTTGGCGTAATTCCTTTATTAAAGTGATAATAAAATAGCGACCATTTTCTCGAATTATTTTCTCGGCTTCGTGGTCAAAAGCGTTTGTGCTTACTTTTGTTTTTAAATACTCTTCAAAACTGTGATAAAACTGAGGAAATGGAGCAAGGTATGGTTCCAACGGGGAGCATATAGGATCAAATGTGTCCGCGCTAATAACCACAAGGGAGCATAGATGCGAAAGTAAAACATTGAGTTCATTAAAAATCTTCATTGGGTCTGCATTATTGCTTTCGAACAACTTGTTTACTTTTTGCACCTGAAAATTAGGCAAATAGTAAAATCGGCTAAAAACGGCTAACTTTTTTTTACAAACCGGCTAACAAATCGGCTGCCGGCTAGATCGAATTTTCTCCGGCTAGTTGCTATCAAAACCGGCTAAATCTAGCCGGAAAACGGCTAAAATGGCAACGCTGGCCGCCGTACTTGAATAGCTCAGCTGGCAGGCTGTCAACTCCAGCAGCTTTGTTGTTTTTCAGCCGCGTTATTGCTATACGTACCTCGTCATAGTCACGCGGTGGAACGTCGACTCCGTCATCATCGACTGCGGGCTCGGGTTCTTCTTCTCCACAACTTTCCGTGCTGCTTCCATTTAGTAGGGCGGAAAAGTGTTCCCTCCATAATTTAAGTACGCTCTGGACATCAGTTACTAGGTCGCCATTATTGTTCTTACAGGAGTACGCCCGGTCTTTAAACCTTCCGTAAGTCGCCTAACTCTCTGGTAAAATTTTCGGGCATTCTTCCTGTTGGCCAGCATTTCAAGCTCTTCGCACTCACGTATTTCGGCCTCTCTCTTTTTATTGCGGCAAATACGTCTCGCTTCCCTCTTCAGATCCCTATAGCGGTCCCACATAGCGCGCGTTGCGCCCGATCGCAGCGTGGCCCTGTAGGCGGCATCTTTTTTTTCTGCAGCTTCCTGACACTCCTCATCGTACCAGTTGTTCTTTCGGGCTCGCTGAAATCCGACTACTTCTTCGGCGGCGGTACTTAATGAGCGGGAAATGTGGTTCCACTGCTCGCATATGTCGGTTTGTTGAAGAGTGCTCTCTGAGAGCAGGTGTGAGAGTCGAGTAGCGAAAGCGCTGGCTGTCTGTTGTGATTGCAGCTTTTCGACGTTAAGCTTTCCTTGCATATTTGGGCGCACATTTTTTGCTGTAAAGTACTATGAATACTAATAATAATAGTAATAATAATAATAATAATAATAAGAAATAAAGCTTTTTTTTTGCCCTACCAAAACCCGTGTTCGATGAACCCATGCCCAAACCCGTATTGTGTACTATATTACCCGTAACAAAACCCGTATCAGAGCGACCTGTATTTTGTGCCAAGAGTCAATCAGATTTATTTGTTGTTATTGTGTTTGAATGCATCAAGAGGTTCAATTTAAATTAACTAAGTTTGTGATCACTAAATTATTAGAAGTTCCGTTAAAAATTAGAATTTCTTTATGCCTTTAGTTGTTATTCCTTATTGCCAAAATGTGTAAAGTAAACGTATTTTATTTAAATTAAGTTATGTTAGTGCAGTAACAAGTAAAGCATTCGGTATATGTTTTCATACCATTTATCCACCTATCGCACGAAAATTTTTCAAATCCTGTTTTTTTCATTTCATTTATTTAACAAATTCGTTAGTACAATAAGATCTTAAAGCTCTTTTATAGTACAACAGTAATTATAAAGCACAAACATAAAGCAACGAAAGGAAAACAATGGTTGCGTTCATAAGACGTAGCTGTTTAGCTCATCTGCTACGAAACTGCTGGCAACTGTTGAACCCAACAATTACGTCTTAGAAACGGCTTCATGAATATGCTGCCAAATGAACAGCTGATAAATGTAAACAAATGAAATTGCAACAAATAGAGATAGTTGCGCCGATTCTATTTAGAATTCAACGCTGAGCGGCCGCCGTGTTGAAAAAATCGTTCAATGTTACAATGAATTAAACAGTGTAAAATTATATAGCAAGCATCTTAAAAACATACATTTAGAAACGTAGTATTATAAAATATTTTAGTTACTTTATCACGTCAATAAAATAAATTTGTTTGCAACTGCCACCTAACAAAGCGGCTTTATATTTAATATAAGCGGCGTAAGTCTTTTCGATCAGCTGTTTAGGCTAAGCCCAAAACGTTGAGTTCAGGTAGCGTAAAAATTTTCCGCTGGAAAAAATGGCGGAAAGTTGCCAACAGTTGGGCTGAGCGTAACTACTCAACTGTGCGTTTCTAAGACAAACAGCCAACGGTTACCCAACAGCTACGACTTATGAACGCGCCCAATAAGTAAAAAAAAAAATAAAAGAAAAAGAAAAACACAACTAATTCTAAGACTAAAAACTAATAGCCTTATTCATAAAAAATAAAGTAGCTTTACAAAAGGTTTATAAGTTGAAAAATGTATGAAAACGTCAATTTATAAAGCTTTTTAAACCTATTTTTTTTTATGAATGAGGCCATAACATTATTACCTAAGTAAAAACACAACGACACAAACGTAAACATGTGTAGATAAATACATACACATATGATAATCCTTTTTGACTATTTAAATACTTTTTTCTATAATTTTCGTTACATACATACGAGATAGCGATGTATAGCGCTTGAGTGCTGCCGCTAGGATGGGTTAATTCGATATTCAAAGCTTCAAGATTCGAATTTAAATTGAATTTTAGCTCCAAAATTACGAAGAAATCGAACTTTGTGATGGTAAAATTCGAATGAAATCGAATTTTTCTGGAAAAAATCGAATTTCGTCTTCATTTGCAAAAGAGCAACTCTGCAACTTCTTCCTGATTAAATTTGGCCTAACTGTGTGTGGCACCAAATTTGCACATAGTTTCGATATATATTTGTAATTTTTTTTTTAATTGATACTAAAAAAATACATGATGCATTTGATAAATTTATGGATTTTTTTATATTGTTTTGAGTTATTTATTTGAGCAAAAATACTACTTAAAGCTCAGTTAGTCTAGACTTAATTTTCGTAACTTAACTTAATATTTTAGCCAACCTGTTATATGAGAAATTGGCTGGCGGTTAGTTAAAATTTAACTTACCGTAGGACACTTAAGAACCTGCAGGTTTTAGATTCTTAAGTAACGGCCTTACGGAAATTGAGTGCGGTGAGAGAATTCAGTAGTGTTGTCAGATTTTTTTCCAGACATACGGGACAAACGCATAATTTGTCCCAAAAATACGGGATTTAAATATTTAACGCGACAAATGAGAAATAATAAAGGATTTGCTTTAAAAGCCCATATATTAGCAAAGGTGAACCATTTCAAAAGTAATGTTCAGACAACACTTTTTAATTTATAAAAAATTATGTATGTAATATGTATGTACGTAGACATAATTGACAAAACCATAAAAACAAAATAATAGCAAAATTCAAAATGATGCAGTTGACAACTCTTTTTTTTATTTATTGTCAATAATTCTCGTTTAAAATAAGGGTCGATCTTTACAAGTTTCAAAGCCTGCACAAAGTTCACAAAAACTAATTAAACTTAAAAAAATTTTCATCAAAATTTCGATGTCTTTAATTAGATTTCCTAGAAAGATTTCGAGTACCTTTACAGCGCATTCAACTTTAGTATAATGCTATGCTTCATGAGCGTGAATTTACATCGTCCTTGGGCAGTATTCAAGTGAAAATTAAAGCCGTGAGAGGCAGCTCACAGGGAGTGGTCCTTTCTCCCTTGCTTTGGTCACTTGTTGTGGATGACCTCTTAATCAGACTACATGAGTGTGGCTACGATGTTGTCGGATACGCAGATGATCTTGCAATTATAGTTAGGGGAACATTCGTCTCTGAGGTTACATGCGCAGCTCTTCGCGTGGTTTCAAACTAGTGTGTCAATGAGGGCCTCAGCATAAATCCTCGGAAGGCTGTACTGGTACCGTTTACAACAAGGTATAAACCGAACCTGGGTTCACTCTTGGAGGGACAGTGCTTGAGTACTCCGATGAGGTCAAACATCTGGGGATATCGCTAGATAAAAGACTTAATTGGAACTCCCATCTTGACAGAACGGTTGCCAAAGCCACACGGGCCATGTGGGCCTGCAGAAGACTTTTTGGTAGGAAATGGGGCTTCAGCTCAAGGCTGATTGAGTGGCTCTACCGTATGATCGTCCGTCCCATTGTGTCCTATGCGTCCATAGCGTTGTGGCAGAAGACAATGCAAAAAACTGCCATACTTCGCCTTAACAAATTGCAAAGATTGGCATGTCTATCCGTCACTGGATCTATAAGAACGTGTTCAACTCGGGTTATAGAGTCTCTCCTGGGATCGACACCTCTCCATATTTTTATCCAGGAAACAGCAGCCACGGGGGAGCTGCAACTTCGACTATCTAACGACGGCTTCTTCGCGAATAAGCTTCATGCAGGTATTCTTGGGAAGATACCAGGGTTGGAAATATGCGGAATCTCTGATTCCATGACTAAGAAGGTCTGCTTTGACAGAAAATTTCAAGTGATAATCCCCGATCGCGAAGATTGGGTTTAAATGTCGCATTTTTTAGTTATCTTTTCAGATAGCCAAGCAGCCATCCAGGCCCTTTCAAACAGGACTATCAAATCAAAGTTGGTTAGAGACTGCTTTGACACGCTACAAGTTTTGGCAGCCAAAAACACGGTTACACTGTGCTGGGTACCAGGCCATTGCGGAATTGAAGGCAACGAGATCGCTGACGAGTTGGCACGTGAAGGATCGCTAACTGCCTTTTCGGGACCTGAACCATTCTGTGGTCTCAGTTGGTCCTCTTAGAGAGCCATAATTACTGAGTGGGTACACTCGGAACGCAGTAAGTACTGGGGAGCGGTGGGGGCCTTAGACAGGCCAGGCTCTTCGGCTACCCTTTTAACAGAAACGACATTGTCCTACCAAATAGAAATTACATCAGGCTTCGAATAGGTGCGATCACAGAGTCGGAATACCGGCTCTGCCTCCGGGCTGATGAAACCTTGGAGCATATTCTCTGTCACTGTCCGGCTTTGGCCAGACAAAGACTGATTTATCTTAAATCTTCGTTGGTCGAACCCTCTGTTATCAGGAACTCTTCTACCAAGGCCCTTTTAAGATTTATTAGTGAAGCCGAAGGAATCTTGGCCACATTGGGTTCGGGACTCCTTTAAAGAGATACAAAAGATCTTTTAGGTCGCGGTGTCTCTTCTTCTAGTACACCCGGAAAATTAACTAACTAACTAACTAACTTCCACAAAAGTTACCATATATCAACGGTAAGTCCTAGCTACTTAAAATTTGCACATTGAATTGAATGGGTTACAAAACTGCTTACTGAGAATGTTTCTAAGAAATCTAATTAAAAAGCCGGAAACTTTGTCGAATTT
>NW_023461067.1:0-29219 GCF_013731165.1 Rhagoletis pomonella | reverse complement strand
AAAGGTAAGCAATATATACTTAGTAGTAGCAATTTGGAAGTTATAGTACAGAATTATAGGTTTGCGCTGACTATAAGAACCATCTCAAAGCCAAAATGCGAAGGAACAAGCAAAGTATTTCCGATACGCGTGGTGGACCGTCTAGGTATCAACATTTCACACCAGTGGAAGAAAGAGAAAAACAGAGATTATGTCTATTGATGAGGCGGTGAATGGCAGTAGTAACTCCGGCAGGCTTGGTTTCGTTGATTGTGGTGTGGATCACAACATTTCAGTGGATGAAACATCTGAAACTGTAGACACAAGTAATCCGGTGAATGATGAACGCTTCGTGTCGAACCCAGGGGCACCACTTCGTCAGTCTGCAACACCACTTCGTCGGTCTGCAACGAATCCAATTGGACACGATCAGCTCTTGAAGAAGCAAGGGGAGAATCAAATACTTTACCAAGAGAATTCTTTTGACAAGCTCAATGAAATATATAACACTTTAAAAGACATTAACAGAAATTTAAGAAAAACTAGGGAAATTGAAGAAAATAAATATAAATTACTTAAGCTAAAATTTTAGCACGAGAAGAAGATAAATATTGAAAGCCTCAGACTTAAGCGCGAGAAGCTAAACATAAAAAAGGAAATGCTCCAAATTAGTCGGTATTAGAGATTATTTTTGTAACTTACATATCATTTTTATTATCAGGTAATTTTTTATTATTATTTTTGTAACTTAACTATGAAAAACCGACTGATGACTTCATAACTTATGTGTAAAAGAAAGAAAGATTTTAGTGTACTGTATTTATTTGTTGTGAATTAATATTTATTTTTATGTATGTAATACTAGTGAAGACATGTTTTTGTTTATATTGTGTAATGAATTGAATTTTTTAAATATAATTCCAAATCTATGTTAAATTATTTTTTATTTCTTCCCTTCCTAGTGATGTCGTCAGATGTTGATGGAATTGAAGGCGATGAATCTTCATCTTCATTTTGTGCGATCGAAGGTGGTTCGACATTAAAAAGAAAGCAAATATTGTGCAGGGCGCAACAAACGTTAATTATTCTGGTAGCTTTTTCCTGTGTGTAAGGCAACTCCCTTGAAGCCAATAGGCATCGAAACCTACCCTTCAGCACACCGAACAGTCGTTCAATAATTGACCTCGCTTGAGAATGTTTCTCATTAACAACCAGGCTTTTAAGGAATATCCCGAGTTCCCTTTCAATGAAATATAAAAAAAAATCACAAAATTAATACAATATACAAAAGAGCAGCAAAATAAACCAACCTATTAGGCGTGTGGCTCTATCGCCGCTTTCAAAGCGGCTCTTCAGTTCGCGTCTCTCATGGGACACATTCCACACATGTGAATCGTGGCATTCACCTCCAAAACGAGCATCAACTGCCCTTACAATCATTATATGATCACATATCTGCATTAGTTGAATCATATGGTCATATATAAATACAGTATATTTTGCTTAGCTGCACATCCTTCTTTGCACGAAAAACTTGTGCACTTAACCGAAAAAGGCACTTAAGCGAATTTTCTTTACTACTTCAATGAGGAAGGTATCCAAATCCCTATGAAACCAAATAATGGAGAAGCACTTACCACGTAGAAATTACTGCAAGCGAAATTTTTACCGAATAGTATCTAATTATCTATATAACTACATAAATTTATAGCCATTTTCGTTGTTCTGCGAAATTAACAAAATAAATAAAAAGTTGTAAAATTAGGTAATTGTAGGGCCAGTACAGGTAAACGTAATACTTTCTTTGATAATTGATACTAGTCACACAATTTTTAAGGCAGGTATCGCCAATGTGCAGGCCTGCTAAATGCATCTATCGGAGAAGTTTCCTTATAAATGTTAAAAATAATGCCTCTGATGCGCATTTTAGGGTACGTATCTTAAATGTGCACTTAAGCATAGAGGCAGCAAAGCAAAATATACTGTATACATATTTGCACAAGTGTTTCAAGCAACTACTCACAACCATGGCATTTACACTGTGCTTCAGTTTCCTATTGCAGTACAAATGTTCATTTACAGTAGGCCGCACCACTTAAATTTGGGTTCCATCTATCGCTCCAATTGTTGCAGGTAGACCGAATTTTCGCCAGAAATACCTCTTCGCGTCCATTTCGTCTGCCACAGTCATTTTGAACGTTATGTGTTTTGGGCAGAGAGTTTTTCGATGGCTCTGCACACTTCGTTTAGACAAGTCGACATAGACTGTTGAGCCAAACCAACATGATGGTCATTGCCAATTTGATCTGATAACCTCCCTGGCCCAAAAACTTTAGTGCAGCTGATAATTTACACATTCCCGAAATTCCTGTGCTTCGTCTGGTCTCCCTAAGTTCGGGCGAGATTTCGTTCAACATTTACATAAAGGCCTCTTTGCTTAATCGGAAATTTTGTACAAAACTGTGATTTTACTAATTAATCAAGGCAGTGGCACATTTTGGAAACATTATACTCACCTTTTTTCGCTAAGCCCCATTATATTGCTTTGGTCTCTAAGAATTCTTCGCTCACTTCTTTCATCTCTACGAGGTTCCTCTAACCACAAAGCTACGGAGTCCATTTTTAACTCACTTTAATTAAAATAAATGCGTACCAAATTTATATTTGTTTATTACTTATTTATTTGTTTATTATAATTTGCCCGTGTGTTTTATTTATCTTTCAACAGTTGTTTATCTATTTTTGACGTTTTCCTGCATTGCTTCTTTTTACAAAAATAATTCGAATGGCAATGCGAACGCGATACAGAGTGTATTTTTCTTTAGCATCGCATTTGGCCTGCTAATAGCATTGCTTTTGGAATCGCAATAGAGAGTCCCCCAGATCTAGAATCGTTTGCAGTTGATTGTAGTTTTAAATTTTATTTTTTTTTTTGTTGAAAAATAATTGCGTAATGCTTTTTTTAATTTATATGAAGTTTTTTACAGCTACAGCTTTAATTTTAATGAATTCTGGTCTAGGATCGTTTGTAGTTGATTGCAGTGTTAACATCTTTTTTTTTTAGTTGAAAAATAAGTGCGTAATGTGTTTTTTTTTATTTATGTGAAGTTTTTACAGCTACAGCTCCAATTGCATTACGCACTTATTTTTCAACTAAAAAAATTAAAACTACAATCAACTAAAAACGATTCTAGACCAGAATTCATTAAAATTAAAGCTGTAGCTATAAAAAAAACACATATAAATTAAAAAAACGCATTACGCACTTATTTTTCAACAAAAACAAAAAATTAAAACTTAAATCAACTCCAAGCGATTCTAGATCAGAATTCATTAAAATTAAAGCTGTAGCTGCAAAAAACTTCATATAAATAAAAAAAACGCATTGCGCACTTATTTTTCAACTAAAAAAAAAAAACATTTATACCTACAATTAACTACAAACGATTCTAGACCAAAATTCGTTAAAATTAAAGCTGTAGCTGTAAAAAAAACTTCATATAAATTAAAAAAAAAACGCATTACGTACTTTCAACTAAAAGAGAAAACGTTTATAACTACAAAGGATTCTAGACCAGAATTCATTATAATTGAAGCTGTAGCTGTAAAAAACTGCGTATGAATTAACCCTAGAACACTAACGTTCGCCTGTGAGGCGGAACGAATTCAGTTTTCTCGCGATATTTCAGGAACGCTCTTTATGATCAAAGTAAGCGTTCACGTCAACTCAGTTTAGCGTTGTACGAGGTTGTTAGCAGACGCACATTGTAGAGTGGCCTTGCGCGGCTGAGTTCCATGCCCTGTTGACGCCTGACAGGTGAACGTTCGTAGTAAAGGTAAATTTGTTTGCTGTACTTATTTCAATTTTTAACATCTTTGTTGGCTATTTTCTGTTTTGAACTTAATATTTTTTTTTCTTTTCGAGGTGGGTACCTATGAGGAACAAGTTCTAAAATGGTTGGAAGAAATATCGTTGAATGGAAGCGATAGTGAGTACAATTTGGAAGGAGATTTCAGTGAATGGGCCTTATGAATAAAAAAACTAAGCAGTTGCTTTTTCTCGAGATTTCAAACCTTTTGCTTGATTTATTCAAATAAATTTACGTAAAAGGTCTGAAATTTTAAGAAAAATCAATTGCTTAGTTTTTTTTCATAAGGCTCAATGTGATACAAAAAAGTCGATTTCTTTTGTAGGTACCAGTCACAAGAGAAAAGATAAACAATGAATTCCTTTTAAGTGTGAAAGTAAATACGAATACTTTTAAGATAATTTATGGAATGTTTGAGTTCGTTCGTTTTAAAATATTTATTTTTTATTTTTTAAGAGTACCCCTCTCGAAAAGATGATAAAATATGTGTTAAGTTTCAATACGAATTATTTTTATTAATATAAAAAAAAATATTAAATTATTTCATTTTTTTACTTTAGAAACATATGAAATATGTTTAAGTCCATTTTTTAAATAAATTTAAGGTTTTAAAAATACAATATTTGTACTTTTTTTCAAAGTAGCCTCACAGGCGAACGTTAGTATTATTAAGAAAAACGCATTACGCACTTTTTTGCAACTAAACAAAATTTTACAACTATTATCAACTACAAACGATCCTAGACCAGAAATCTTCGCCTGTGAGGCTACTTTGAAAAAAAGTAGACCAAAATTCATTAAAATTAAAGCTGTAGCTGTAAACAACTTCATATAAATTAAAAAAAAAAACGCATTACGGACTTATTTTTCAACCACAAACACAAAGAAGCTTTCTACAATCCTCCAGAGGGTTAAATCTATCATATTCTAGGTATTTTATCAAAATGCATCAAGGTCGGGTGCCAACTTCGCGGAGGTGATAAGTCCCGCTGAATAACGCTGTCGGCCTGAAGAACGCCGTCGAGCTGCCTTCTCTGCTCCTGGTTCAGGCCATTGCCATCAGATGGTTTCACCAACTTGAAGTCGATGGAGTTCAGCCTAGAGAAATCGCTATCGTCGTAATTTCCGATATTGTAAATCAAGCCATTCAAAAGAGATGGTAGTGATTTCCTTTCCAGAGTAGCAGCATCAGCTGGTAACGCGTCTTTAAAAATAGCTTGTACGGAGTGCGGTGAGTACTCATTGCCAGGAAACTCTGGACCGTAATATTCGAACTCAGACATGGAAATTTTCGAACGATCTACTTCCCCGTCTGGCTCTTCATCAGCTACTCTTTTCGGTCGTATGCTTGACACTTTAATGATCTCTATAAGATCTAACTTCAGGGCAAAGCAGGCGCGAAATCGAAGTGTTGCATTGGATCACTCTCAAAGTACCAATACTTTTGACCCATGTTCAGGACTATACCAACCTGCTCGAGAAAATCCGTACCTATGTATAACAGTGCGGATACCGCACGCGTTAGGCAATATAATAAATTCAATATTGAGACGACGACCACCAATCAAAATTTCGCAGACGGTGGATAAGCACGCGTGAGTGGATGTACTACCATCAGCTAGAGCAGTCTCACATATAACTTTTCGGTATTTGCATCCCTTGAAATCCATGACGGACTTCAAGTTTGCACTCGCTGCGCTTGTACGTGAACCAGAATCAAAAAATGCTTGACGTAAAAGTTGGACGTTTACGAGACATTCGTCTCTTCCAATACCAAGAGCAGTTATATTGTTGAAATTTGCGAAATTGTCAGCGGGTTGACTTTTATTGTGACAAGTTGTGCAATTTTCGCGAGTAACACCTTTCGTGTTACACCAATAACAAGCAAATTTGGGCTTCACAGCTACGGCCTATGCAATAGCAGCTGACTGAGCTTCAGCAGCATTAGCTTTTCGCCTTTTGAAGCAGTTTTCTAGCGTATGCCCCTTCTTGCGGCAAAAATTACAACGTAAAGCTACTTCAGCAATACTCGCACTCTTTGGAACATGTTCAAAATTCACCGTTTTACGTTCGCTTACAAAATGTTCAGCCTCTCCTGCTTCACTAATAGCGTATTATTTTCTCGAAAAAAGGCCGCACTTATTCTGCCTTGTGTTAGCGCTGTCACATTTTCATGTTCTTTTCTCAGCCCTTTCACAAGCAGTGTTGCCGCGCCGTCTCAAGAAAATATATTCAAATGTATCCAATTTTCTTTGTTTACATATACATCTCATAATTTGTAAGAAAACCAAACATTTTCATGAAAAAGACATAATTTAATCCATCCTAAGGGCTTGGAATACATGTACATAAAATCAAACATTTGTAATTTCAATTTATAAAGTACACTTTTGTGCATAAGTATTTTGCAAAGCAAGTATAATAAATAGCAAGTACACTCTAAAAAGAGCATGTAAAACTACTACTGAAAAGTATCTATTTTTCAACAAGAATCTGTATACGTATGAGATGTTCAGTATTTGATTTTGAACTTGAGATCTTTAAAATATACACATAAATACACATATATAGAATGTTTAAAATTGCAAAAATTTTCAAACTACAAATACATTTCCTACTAATAATAAACATTACTTTATTTTAAAAATTTTATGTGTAATTTTGCTCTTTGCGAAAAATTTGGTATGTCAAAGTAAACAGGCAATGATTAATTTTATTACACGGCGTGCAAATTTGCACACATTAAAAGAGGAAACTGGTTACCTCTCTTAATATGCGCAAATAAACAAAATTTTTTTAGAGTGCATTTAAAGTCTTTTCAGTAAAATTCATACAAGTTTCCTTAAATAAATCAAATTTAGTTTTTTAAACTACATTGAAATCTTCTTTCTTTTTAAATTAACAAATGAAAATATGTGATATGAAAGAGATTACTACAGAAAGAGTATAATTTACTTTATATATATCGTCGTTTAAAGTACAAAACCGTGTATCGTCATTCTGCAAAACCGCGTAACTGACATTTGCTACCAAAAATTGGATTTGCTCACACAAGCTCTTGGCTCAATCCTGATCCAGTCGTCCTGAAATATACTAGCCAGAAATGCGATTGCTCTTTAAAAAAGGGAACCATTTTAAAACATAAGTGTTTTTACTCTTTAGAAAATAATTTATGCAACGTCACATAAGCGGTTTTGCATTATCTTGATACGCGGTTTTGCATTTTGTTGATACGCGGTTTTGTACTTTAAACGATATGTACCTATATTAAGATCTTGCTTAAAGCATCCTTTTAAGCTAATTAACACAATTGCGCTTATACCTATTTTGGTGAGATCTCTTCATATGTTCATTGCTTCGTTCACAAAAAATTAAATGCTTTAATTTCACGCTTAAGTAGCGATTCTTAATACGTTTAGAAAACGTAATGCTTTCTACCATCTTTACTGAAAATCGATTTTTGAACGAAAAAAACTTTATAGGAAATATAAAATTTTGGCCTATTTAAAAAAGTATCCACATTTATACTGACCGGAAAAAATAAGTATCCCGCAAAAATTCGTCTAAAAATGTATCCAATTGGATCTATTTAGCCAAACGGCATCCCTGTTCACAAGGCGACGTGTTCTTTTCTCAGCAGGTTGCGCTCTGATCCGGCGAAAGTGCTGCCTTTTCTGCCCTCAAATAAACGCGAGGGTGAGAGTTGCATGGTTGATTTTTAATTTAATCTTGTAAAAATGCAATTATTTTCCCTATCAGAAATAAATGTTTTGCTTTAAAATTGTTAAATATTTACAGGCCAAGTGAATAATTCAGCTTTATTAAGTTCTATAAATAAATTGTGATGGAGTAGTATATTTTCTGTTTCATTCTCATATAAAGAACGCAACATTTTCTCAGGTTTCAGGGCAACGCAAAGCAAGAGTTCCCATATAATAAGGCAGAACTTTTTTTTGAGAAAAGAAGACGCTATAAGTAATTGCTCATAAGACGAAACCTTTTGCCGGCTACTTTCTCACGGATTTGCGCGTGCAACATACCAAACAGCATATCTAGTTGTTCTGCTTCGGCAGGAACATTCTGAAGCTGCGTAAATAATGTTCGCTTCTTCCTAATGACGGTGTCCGTAGACTCGTTCTTACTGCCATACCTAAACAAAAGCGTTGGGCGGAGCGGTTTCTAACGCCTAGCGTTAGCGCCGAAGTGCCATGCCTAAACAAAAGCGTCAACGCTACGTCAAATGCAGAAATAACACCAACAATAAGCATATATTTGTTTGTGTGTAACACGAAAATTACAGTTTAGCCATTTTCTGCAGCCAACTTTAATACCTAACGCCCTGTCAAAATCGGATTTTCCAACCGCTCAGCGTTGACGCCGCGTTGTTTCGGTATGCTTCATACAAATTGTATGGGCATGAGAGTTTTTTGACAGCCAGACAACGCTGACGCTTTTGTTTAGGTATGGCAGTTATTTTGTTTTATTTCAAAAATTTCAGAATAAATACGCCATGCTGGCTTTGGTGGTAAAAAGCTTTCGCGCGTACGACCACAGTATATACAGTAATAAACCTTTTCGCAGCTTTTCACCAATTAATCCCCGAGGAGTACTTTTGGGTTGTGTGCAACTGTTGGGAATTTCGCCTCATGATTAGAAAAAGTTCTTTTCGGCGATGAAATATATGAAATTATGTGTTATTTATGAACAAAATGTAGGTGAAGTATAATATCACTGCTAAATTAAGAATAATATCAATAGTTAAGTAGGTACATAATTAACGCTTGTGTTTCCATAAACTAGAAAACTCAAATCGTAGTTATAGCACTGAATGGAGTTTTCCCAAATGTAGATTTAAAATTTAAGAAATCTCCATTGTAAGATTATATTTTTATGAAAAAAGTGAATTTTGTGCTTTGTGAATTTATCAAGTAAAATTCTAAAATTCCGAATATATTTAAGTCTTAATTCCAAAAAAACGAGTTTTGTATAGTTATAGAGACTCCAATTCCTGCCAGCGCATCCGCCCAGAGAGCTCATTAAGCACACCCAAGTTTGAGCGTCCATTACCCGGAGCTCCTCAAAAATACTTAATATCGACTTGTTCAAAGTATAGAATGTCACAACTAACAATCATACACACATACAATATTTAGGGAGTTCACAAGGTGTTGTATACTGTCGTACTGTTGTATGTCATAAACTTTAAACGGCTAAAACTATATTTAAGGAATTCGCAGGTTAACATAAAAGTTTTATCATGAAATTGCACACAATTAAAAAATAGTTGGTGGTGATTTCAAGTCCTCTAATCATTTATTTAGCCGTTAAAAACTTTACAACATACAACAATACGACAAGTACGATGCCGTGTGAACCACCCAAGTAATTTCTTTGAATTGCTACTGTATAAATTCAAGACATGCGTTTGCTTGGAGACTCCGTTGGTTATGGTTGTCATAACTTCAGCCAGCACATTCAGTGGTCCATTACCCGGAGATGCTCCAACATGATGATGCATAGATTTAAATGAGTCTCACATGCCACTGTCTCTGGCTACAAGCTGGATATGGAATTCCCTACTCGGAGAAACTTCAAATAACGTGCTGTTTACGTAAATTTTGTTTAAGTACTAGCGTTTTCAGTATTTAATAGTTCATTATCATTTACGGTGTTATATAACCAGTTAAACACTGAACTATGATGATCTGTATTAGTATCTATATTAATAGAGAATAATATCCAATTTTGCACTTTTGTAATTAAATTTGGCCACTATTATATAGTCTTGTCTTGTGCCACTCCGTCATAGCACGGTTGTCGCTCCATTTCATACCACAGTAATTTTGTATACAACTCTGAATCAACAAATTTCATGCTCCTTCTCATAATCAACCCTGATCACATTTTAACCCCGAGCAGTACTCAAAAAGGTTTATTACTGTGTATACTGTGCGTACGACGTCGGCAAAATCAGCAAACTCATCCTATAAGGCCTGTATGCAGCTCTCAAGAAAACGGTCAAGAAAAATTTGCCATTATTTCGTGTGTGTGTCCAAGGAATTTTGACATCTGATACTTCATCAGCCTGTTGCCTCACTCTTTCCTCAAGAAATAATGGAACGGGCATATATTTCTGTTGCAAACCTGGGATGCCTTGTGCTCTTTTTTCCAAAAAAACTTTAGAAAACCGTAGTAGAAAGCGTAGCAAATTCCTTAAGGACTGCGTACTGCCTTAAGGAAATTTGACTCAAGAAAATTTCTTAGCCATTTCGTGTACGTCATTTTATATGAAGTTTTTGCTTTTCTTGAGAGCTGTTTACAGGCCTTTAGACCACGCCACCACTCTGCAGCATAACTCTCAAGCAACATTGGCATACCTTTAACCCTTAGACGGGCAAGAGAGAAATATCGTGTTTTTATTTTTAGGAATTTTTGTTTCAGGATAACTTTATTACACTGAACTCTTATTTGAAGGCCACTTGCAAAATTTTTAATTGTTAGGGCGCTGGGTTCAAAAAACTGAACACCGGCTGTAACGGTCTTGCCTGTGTAAGGGTAAAAAATAAACCAGGTGTTTATAGATATAAAATGAAAGAAAACAATTTTATTCAAGCAAAATTACTGATTAACACAGTTAAAAATATTGTAATATTGATTTTGTATTATTCACGCGAGTGATAGTCTTTAAAACAGTTTTTGGTACGCGAAAAACATAAATGTAGTTTACATTTTGTACAAAAAGTTTGAGTATCGGATTTCTTGCACAGTTTGCATGACTTCTTTGAACCGCACTCAGGAATATGGCTAAGCTGGTCATACCTTATTTCTCCCACGGGGTGTGTTGCTCCTTTACCAATAGTGTTATTGCTAAGGACAGGCTGTGGTGCGTTTGATGGCCGACCAACTGTTGGCTTGTCGGCAGAAATACTAAGAGCTTTAGCTAATTCCAAGCGAAACTGGTACAGCGTCAAATCTTTTTCTTTCCCTTCTTCCTCTGTAAATGATGATTTCTTACAACGGTACAGAATAAAAGCATTGGTAGTAGCCATATCCAGTAGATGATAAAAGATACGCGTCATAGTTTTTATACGCAATGTATTCTCTCTTCTTTCTGTTGTATTTTGGAGTTGATTTGCATCGTGAAGACCAGTAAAGTAGGGATTTAAAATTATACCATCGTAATCCCTGTTTAATTCTCGATAAAAAACGTGGTTCAAAAAAATTGGGGTTTTCCAAGAACTATTTTTAAAATATTTTTCTTTATGACGAGATGGTTTATTTTGTGAGAATCAACAATTTTTGTAATTGGTTTTCGAAAACTTTTGTTGAGATATATTTAGTAAGGTGTTAAACATACGAGTTTTTGCAAAAATTTAAATTTTATTGCAGATTCCGATAGAATACCTATACCGGTATAATATTTGTACAGCAAGATGTTTCTTTAAGGCGGCAAACCCAACAAATGGGCGTGGCAATTGTATGACTAAACTTTGCAAACCGCAGATTTTATTGCGGATTTCAGCAGAATATCGCTTCGTTAACAACATTTGTACCACAACTTTTCTTAGCTTTAAAACAAGCTAATAGCCCCGCTATCAAATTAACCTGCGAAGATGATTTAGTGCGCTTTCGCTAGCTATAAGATTTTGTTTTTATGTTCCCTCTGTTATGTATTCATTGTTGTAAAGTTGGCACATCTCAGTTTATGTTTGTTTGTTCTTAATCTTTCTATCCTTTATGCTTTATAGTTGCTTTTGTTTATACGCGCGAACTATCATGGTTGTACCCAGCAGCAAAACGGCTAACATTGACAATTGTAGTCGTGCAATGGTGAACATTATGTGCGGTCAACAAACGGGCTTGAACATTGTTCATTTTAATGCGCGCAGCCCTAATTCTGAGAAAATGGATATAGTAAGGGACACTTTTGAATTGTGTCCAGTCGATGTTATATGTGTATCTGAGACGTGGTTCAGGTACAATGTAAGCAGTGTCCATAATGATGTTAATGATTATATGTTGTTTCGATCTGATAGGGTAGAAAGAAAAGGTGGTGGAGTTGCTATTTACTGCAAAAAGCACCTAAAAACCAAACAGGTTTCGCAGTCACATTCAGGAAGAAGCTGCGAGGAGTACCTGTCTGTCGAAATGTCTAGCCCCTCGTCCAAAATCCTATTGTCTTGTGTGTATAATCCCTATAAGTATTTCAGCCTATGTGACTTTTTTAATTCTCTGTCCACTCTTTCTGCAGATTACGACCATATCATTCTTTGTGGTGATTTTAATGTGAATCTGTTATGTCCTGATTCTACCAGTGCTCGTTTAATAGATGACATCTCCTGTGTTGGGTTGTCTATGGTTAATTTGTCGGCGCCCACAAGATATGGTAGCAATTGCTGTCCCAGCTTATTAGATTACTTTGCTGTATCTGATCCTTCTATTGTTTTAAAATTTGACCAAATATCTTTTATATCTGATCATGACTTGATATTTTGTTCTTTTGACGTTAAGCTTGATCACAATGACGACAATACCTATGTATTTAACTTCTTTGACTACCGTTCCTTAGATGTCAACAACCTTTTCAGTGGCCTCTTGCAGATCAATTGGTCCGATTGCTGGGGTCTCAGCACGGTCAATGAGAAGCTCCGTTTCATGAATGAAAATATATTAAATTCGCTCCTAACTCATGTCCCTGACCTTTGGCAGGTCTTCTTCCTGCTGTTGGTTTAATGGTGCGGTCCAATCAGCGATTAAAAAACGCAATAAATATTATAACATATGGAAAAGGAACCAGACAGATGAGAGCTGGAGTGCTTTCAAAACAATAAGGAATGAAGCTACCTCGGTTATAAGACGTGAAAAGAAAAAATTCTTTATGAATAAGCTGGATCCCTCACTACCTAATAATGTATTGTGGCGAAATCTGAGAACACTCCGCGTCCATGCCAGTGAGAAATCAGAATGCTCGTTGAGTCCTGAAACGCTTAGCGTTGCCTTTGCTTCTCCGCCTTCATCTTGTCCCCTTACGACCAATTCTGTAGCCTCCTGTCCGGTCTCTTTTGCTGGCGAAAAGTTTGAGTTCATTGCTGTGAGCGGGATTAATGTGGTGAAATCTGTTTTTAAGACCAGGTCCAACGCAATCGGGGAGGATGGCATTCCGATCAGATTTGTGAAGGTAATCTTACCGATTATTTTGCCAACCTTGACACACATAATAAACCATAGTCTCACCACGTCCTGTTTTCCCAAAGCCAGGAAGATTGCTACCATGTTTCCTGTAGTCAAAAATAAATCCGCATCCAGCCCTAGTGATTTCCGACCCATCAGCATACTACCAGCCTTGTCTAAAGTTTTCGAATCTTTGTTATCTGAACAAATCTCTTCCCACATCGGTAAATTCAACCTTATATCCCCATTTCAATCTGGATTCAGACCCCATCACAGCTGCTCTACTGCAAAGGTAAAGATACTTGATGACATTAGAATACTGTTCGACAAGAACCACTTAACTCTACTATGCTTGCTGGACTTCTCTAAAGCCTTTTATTCAGTTAGCCATGAACTACTGTGCTTTAAATTAAAAAACTACTTTGGGTTTGGAGAATCAGCAGTAAAACTGATGCGTAGCTATCTGAAAGAGAGGTCTCAAGCTTGGATCTCAAATATCTGAACAAAGGCCTTTGTTCACGGGTGTCCCACAAGGGTCAATCTTAGGACCACTACTATTTAGTTTGTTCGTTAATGATATATTTCGGACTTCTATGAACGTCAACATGCATGCCTGTGCGGACGATGTCCAACTCTATATGTCAGGTCCTCTTGAGGACTCAGCTAATTTGTGCGCAATCTGATGTCTGTAAGGTCCTGGGCACAGTTAAATGGTCTTCGTCTTAATTGTGACAAGTATTTTGTTTTACCTATTTGTAAGAAACGTCTTAACCTAGCAACTATTCCATCGTTAAACATTGGTGGCAAACCAATTAAATTTGTGTCAAAAGTAACTAACCTGGGGTTTATTATCAACACTGGCCTTACCTGCATTGACCATGTGAATTCAACTGTAGGCAAAGTCTATAATACTTTAAGGAATTTACGAAAGTCTGCTCCATTCACACCGATAGAAATCAGACGTAAACTCGCAATCCAACTTATAATGCCAATTATCTCTTATTCTGACGTAGTCTACAGCAGGTTAGATTCCCAATCAGCTCACAAAATAGATGTAGTATTTAACCAGATCACACGCTATGTGTTTGGGCTAGCAAAATATGAGCATATTTCTGCTTGGAGAACGCGCCTACTTGGCTGCGAAATTTCTGAATATCTTAAAGCTAGAAATTGCATATTCCTTTTTCGTCTCATGACAGATAAGGCGCCCAAATATCTATATGAAAAATTAACGTTCCCCTAATCCACTCGAGTAAAGGACTTGATTGTTCCTACCTACAATTGTCCCAGCTCTGCACGGCTATTCTTTGTCATTGCTATCCGCATCTGGAACTCTATACCATCACATATTCGCAGTAGTTTAAACAAAAGCAACTCTAAAAATGTTCTGTATGCGTATTTCCGTTAGCTTCACTTCAGTCCCTGTGATGTGCTCCCTATGTGCTTGTTTAATTAAGTCTTATTTTAAGTATATGTCCTGGAATTATAGAGCTCACTTAAAAATACTACTCTGTTAATTATATTATGTTACTTTTATTTAGTCTTAAGTAATTTTTGCTGTTTTAGTTATATGTATGTACTGTTATGAATTTTTTGGAAGAAGTACATGATTAGTCAGAATCACGAAAAAGGTAAACTTTGACAGTTCATATCCCCGAAGAAAAAAAAAATAAGAAAAAAATTCCTCGAATACGTGTAGCTTATTTCATGTATAGAACCCACAAAAAAAAAATTTAAGCGAATCGGAGACACGACATATTTTTTTTTACGAAATCCGTCCGACTTAAAAAAGAATGGCTCATATGTAAGTAAACAATTTTAGCTACCATTTTTAGCCACAACTTTTTTTAGCGCTTTTTTAGCCCTTTTTTAAAGGAATTTGGCTACCACTAAAAATATTTCGCGGCTACACTGATTGTATCGCGCATTACAGGTGCTAAACGTTCCCGTGCGATCGTTTGTGGTATGAACAGCAGGCATCAGGGATGATAAATGAGTTTTTTAATTTTGTACCAAATGGCCAAAAAAAGTGTACTAAATAAGCTAAAAAAGTACCAACATTTAAAAGGTCATACATACATAGTTACATATACATACGTTTTTAGATTTTCTGTATAAAAATCATGATACAAAATCACATAAGCACAAATCACTTGTTTGAAAAGGCCACCAAAACGCCAAGGTAATCAAGAAAAGCACACAAGTTATATTTATTAACAGCTAGTAGTACAAAAATTAAAAATAAAACCGTTGCATTTAACGGAATGGAAGTTTTATAAAAATATTTTGGAAAAGAATTCCTTTTATAGAAATTAATAAGTTAATAGCAGTGTTCTCGTACCTAAAATCTTGCAAGTGGGGGAAATCGAGAGCGCAAAAGGACACTGAGATCTGCCAATTTCCGCTGGAAAAAATTTTACCTGCGAAAACTTACAAGGAAATGTCTGCTGACCACAACATGTGTTCGTGAATAAACAAAAGAAAGGAAGAAAAGTTTAGTTTAGTTAATTTACTATTAATATCTACTTTTCTAATTTTCGTGCGTCAACTATGGCTACCGTATAAAATTATTCAACTGTGGATGAAACTATTTGTTGGCCGGAATTTACGCAAAATATTGAGAAATATACCAAAATAGATAATAATGCTGAAAGGTTCTGACCGAATTTGTCAGTTGATCGTTAAACCGAAAATGAGATAATTTTAAAGACACATTTGTAGCTATATCTACTTAATTTTTGTGAAAGAAGGAAGGATGCTTGGAGGAGATTCTTTTATTTTTGAATGTCTCATGATGTGGTATCCAAAAATATTTGTTAGAAAAAAACTTACTTACCTATCAGAAAGTCAGAATGGCGTAAGTTTTACTGCGTTCAATAACTTTTTCTGATATTTTAGTCTTCCCCTTAATTTTACTCGCTATGATTCTTTTATTCTCTGGCTGCTAGTACTTACTGGAAAATTTTCGTTTTTAATAAACACCCCGTATTTACTTAAATAAGGTAGAAAAAGATGGCTATATTTTTACGCACAAAAATTCAAAACTCCAAGTAAATAGAGTGTAGTATTTCGACAAAAATGTATCAAAAATGTCAATGTAGCACCAATGTACTTTTGGCTTCCAAAATGTACCAAAAAGGTACAATTGTACCATCAATTTCATCACTGGCGGGCATCCGCTCAAACTGCTCCGTCGTAAATGACACAGCCAGTGTTGCCGTTGAGCATTTCCAGAAAGTCGCAAAAAAGGGTCACCAAATTATTTTTGCCCTTCTTTACTAGTAAAAGAATAAATCTGTTGAATTCAAAAATAAAATAGCGGGACAAGATTTGCAGAAAACAGGGTTGTACACATAAATCTAGTTGCTGTAAGGGTAAGAGTTGCATTTCCTTTAAAAGTTTTAAATGACGCATTTTTTTCGAACTTACAGGAGGAAATATATTTTCATAGCATGGTTCTGTTAAAACACATACATATGTATAATAATAATAATAGATTGGCGCTTACACATAAGTTAGTGTTTGGCCGAGCTTCTACATATGTAGTCTCCCAAAGTAATAACTAATCAGGGCCAAACAGTTTAAGCTTTTGCTTGAAATAGCTTATTTTGTTTAATTCAGTGTTTTCAAGCCTAATTTTAACGATCATGCTTATTTTGCTTATTTC
This sequence comes from Rhagoletis pomonella, assembly GCF_013731165.1. Taxonomy (NCBI): domain Eukaryota; kingdom Metazoa; phylum Arthropoda; class Insecta; order Diptera; family Tephritidae; genus Rhagoletis; species Rhagoletis pomonella. The sequence continues at coordinate 12,533 of NW_023461067.1, read as the reverse complement.
AGTGTATGAAGCTAAGTACAGACCTTTTAAGTAAATGGTCAAGAAATAAATTGCTATTATTTCGTGTGTGTCCAACCAGTTTTGACATCTAATACTCTACAGCCTGCTGTCTCACTTTTTCCTTACGAAATAATGGAACGGGCTTATATTTCTGTTGAAAACAAGGATGCCTTGTACTCTCCAAAAAAAAACTTTAGCAAACCATAGTAAAAGCGTAGAAAATTTCTTAAGAACTTCGTACTGCTTAAGAAAATTTGGCTAAACAAATTTTTCTTGAACATTTCTTGGACTTTTTTATTCGTCGAACTAACGAAATATTTGCAAATAATAACATAAAACCAGTAACCAGTGTTGCCAACTTTTGATTTTCAAAAAGCACCAAAAACTTGTAAAAAAGCGTTTTATCACACTAAAAGCAGCAAATTTTCTTGAATCAATAGATGCTTTTTTCATAACAGTTTGCATTTAACAAAAGTAAAAAATTAACAATATTTATAAGAATACATACATAAATCAATACACAAAATTTTTCGCTCATAACGATTGAATAGCCTCTACACAAGCTATGATGACTCAAACGTACCACGTAATATCGAAGTACTGCGCATTAAAACTGGTATATCTCGAGAAAGAAAAATCGAATCGCAACAAATGAAAATGATGTCATAAGTAGAAATGAGCAAAAAATTTTATGTTTTCATTATATAACCTCAAATATCGCCAAAAACCGTGTTTTTAGGTTAGGATATCTCAAAATTCTAGTGCTAAGCAATTGTGCGGCCAGATTTGGATTCAGCACCAAGAAACGATGTTTTTTATTCAGGTGGTAAAAACATCAAAATTTCTACAAATAATTAGAAAAGAAAAAAATAAATACTTAACTTACGTGAATAGAATTCAAAAAGATGGGTTTGTAACTTCAGCTTTATATCAATCATGGTTATATTTTAGTGCATTTAAATTTGTAGATTCTTGTAAATTCAGTGCTGCCACAGCTTTAAATATTTAACGTTTTACCTATCTTGGAGGTATTTTAGTTCAGAAAAAAAGCACTAAAAAAGGCACTAGGCACTAAATAATTTTTTTTTTTGGCGTTTTAGTTTTCAAAAAGCACTAAATCTAGTGCTTAAAGCACCAAGTTGGCAACTATGCCCGTAACTTCAATTGCATTTCCGCTTGGGTACAAAAATTTAAAACCAATAGTTCGTCTCTACGGGAAGGCTTTGGTGTTATTGAAGAGATTTACATAATTTATCTCAAATGCAGAAGAAAGAATATTTAAAAAAATTGAAACAACCAACGCAGATCTTGGGAAAATTTTAGTTTGGCATCCCCCGCGTACAAACAAAAGGTGGTTATGGGGGGGTTGGGGGAGTTCTCCTGATTGCAAATATATATACTTTTAGCCGCAGGAGGCTTATAGTTTTTAAGTTATTTGTTGTTAAAGTTTGTAAATTGAACTAACCTCTCGGCGCTATTTCACACAATAAACACTATATTTATGTACATACACACTTCGGCAAAATAGTTACATTAAAACCCCGCGCGATTTTTTATTAAAAATTTTCATTATTTATCAAATTAACGATGTACGTTTTCTACATTTGTGTACTTTGAACTACAATAACACCAGTAAATATTATTTCCACCCGAAAAAAATAATACCGTTATGATCAGGAGTAAGACCCCTATCGATCCTGATATTATTATTTTTAATAATTTTAATATGTACGTATTGTACACTTATACTTCCTAATTATACGCACTTATTTGTGTATTTTTTTAACGTATGGTAGCATACATTTTGTGTTACTGTCAGCCATTGTTATTTCTGCTTGTTTGTGAAATGTGCAAACGTTTGTGAAGACATTTATAAACGCGTTTTACTTAATTAATTAATTAAGAATTGTATATTAAAGTGGAAATCTCAGGCCGGGGTTTTAATGCAACTATTTTGCCGAAGTGTGCACATACATAAATAAAGTGTTTATTGTGTGAAATAGCGCCGAGAGGTTAGTTCAATTTACAAACTTTAACAACAAATAACTTAAAAACTAGAATCCTGCTGCGGCTAAAAGTATATATATTTGCAATCAGGAGAACTCCCTCTATCGTTCCAAAGCTACCTTAATGCGGAACTCCGGGGATGCCAAACTAAATTGCTGCCCAGATCTTCATTATTTGAGAATATCAAGCAACACTTGTATGTCCATTAAGTTTTTCAACTTAAGTTTTTTTGTTTTGCGAGCATATTTGCAAGCATATTTATCAGTTTTAGTGCTTATCTAAGCGCTTAATACATATTTTGTGCGAGTGAGCTACTGGTAATCGACACAGTTACGAAATTTTTACACAACCTAGAAGAAAACGTTGCGGTCATTTCAACATTGGGTTCGGTTCAAATCTTTTAAATAATTGGAAAACGAATCTCTTGCCTCACCTTCGATAATGAATGGTGGAAGAGGATGGTCTTCCGATTCGACGACTTGACCACTCCCCAGCATAAGGCAGCCGTCGTTAACACATGTATTCTACCTTCGTTGTGAAGTCGAAATCCAGCCCATTCTTGAAGAAAATTTTTTATGAAAGAGAGCTTATCGTCACTAGACACGAATAAAGGCGGGAGCTCAAAGTTGACCGCGAAAAAAGACGTATAAAAAAACTTCAGCGAAGAAAGACTTTTAACATAGTTGACGGCGAAGGAAGACGTGTTAAAATATTTGACTGCGAAGAAGGACGCGTAAACTTATTTTCCCGCTCAACTATGTTTGCAGGTGTAACAGCATGAAAATTCCCTAAAGATATTTGGGGAAATATGCTGAAGTGACAGTCCTTGGCCAAGTATAAATCTATGATTACGCGTCTTTCTTTGCCGTCAAGGTTATACCATGTTGTGACCGACATCGAAAACATGTTTTCGTTGCTAAAACTGGTTTCCATTCCATGGTAAACCATTTCGGATTTATTGTTAATTGGTTGGCCTAAGTAAAATAAGAATGAAAATAAGAGGTTGTAAATGAAAAGAAAATGAAGGAAAAGTATTTTGGTTTTGTTTTTGTGTAGCAAAACTGTAATCAAAAGATATAAGAAATGTCAACGAAAACACTAACACCCAGTGTGAACAGCCTTCAGCCCAAAATCCCAAAACTCGTTTTCAAAGTGTTTTCGTTGTCGGTAAGAACATCGTATTACGCGTCTTTCTTCGGCGAAATTTTTTCTAAGCGTCTTTTTTTCGTAAAATTTTTTTACGCGTCTTTTTTCGCCGTCGAAACACTAGCGCGTTTATTCGTGTGTAGTGACGTTATCTTTCCGTTTGAGAATGGGCTTCACCATATTTCTTTCTCGTTTAATAAATTTGCATTTAATTTTTAAAGTAAAGTTATTTATTAATATAAGAGTCAAACAATTATAAAATATATATTTGCGTTTAAAAACTTGAAATAAGCTTTTTGCTCTAAACATTTAATTTACGCATGTAAAACCAGAGAACTTAGATAGATAGAGAAGGTGCAAACTGAAAGTGGAAACTATCTAAGTTCTCTGGTAAAACTAAACTTTAATAGTTTTACTTATGAATGCATCACTGGTCCTTGTTCTTGCTGTATTGCATTGCGGGGAATTTACATTTCTCAGAAATTTCTCCAACGATTTCACTGAATAGTCTTCATAAACTAAATCCAAGGCAACTCTGATGCAAGAAAAGAGAGTATGGGGCGTTCCAAGAATGATACAAAAAAACAAGATTGCGCCCATGGGGTAATAATCACTTTTTCGGCAGGTCTATTCCGGTCACGCATTTTAAAGTACTAGAAAGGGTACTAATTATTTACTACTTTTAATCCGTTGGTGCATACTATTTCAAATTAAATATAGAAAAGTGTATAATTACAGGCTTATAAGCCTGAATATATGTTTGTATCGGCAGCTCCACACAGCTTGGACATATATTGTAACTTTAAAAAAGTAAAAGCCGTAAAATAAAGCAATTTCCTATAAGACTTTAAATGACTTTTTAAATAGATTAAAACACATAAATATCGATATTATAAGCGAATTCCTAATTTAACCATGCAGCCACTCTATTCTAGTGTATCAGTAGTTCATTTGGCTCAATATTATGACAATGCAGCAAGAGTTATTTAATTTAAAAAATCGCCTTTCCATACGATTTTTGTGCACGTTTTTTCTATTGATAACCACGATATATTTTATTTTTTACTTTTTGAAGACAAAAATTATACAAATCCAGCAATTTTAGATATTAATATCGTTCTGAAAGCACCAAGTTCTTAAAAAATCACGATACAACGAATTACTCAAATGGAGTATTTTAAATACTATTTCACAACGAATAGTAGTATAAAAATTAAGATTGGCAGCACTGAAAATATGCATGCCTATCTTGTCAAAATCACAACAAACACGTCGCTACTGACAACACCTTGTTATTATTCCACCATGGATTGCGCCCATGAGAGAAGATTTTGAGCGTAATTTTTGCGTGACGTCATCTTGGTGCAATTGCGAGAGAGAAATGCCAAAACCATAGAAAAATATGTAACAATGTAGAAAAATGTGTTAATATTAATGTTAAATGGTTCAATTTTGCAGGAATCAATAAATATACAAAGATTAATTAATTAGGAACACGTAGCAATAATTTTGGACATGCAGCCCTTTAGGTAAGTACGATTTTAGCACATGCCGGATGTTGAAAAAATGCATGTACAAGTTAATACCATACTTTGTTAAAGCCATTTCCACACAATCAGCAAATTATCATGCGATTCCGTTCCCACACAATTCCACCGGCAAAACGCTCGCATATTTTGGGATCATATTGCGACCAAAAATGCAATTGCGCTGCACGCGCATCCGCCGTCTTAGCTAAGGAAATTAAACACCTTAGTTGAGCGAAACGCGCGCAACTAACAAACCAAACACTTCAGGTGAGAGAAACACGCGCAATCCCCATTCTGCTGACCAGGCATCTTTAGTCACGTTGGCCGGCTCAGGCTTAGGTTAGTTTGTAAGCGGTAGCTTAGAGATAAGTTAGTCTTAAACGCACTCGCGAGCGAAAGGCACATAGTGCCGCCTAATAAAGTTTGAAATAAAACATAAACTTAAGTCTCGCGTTTTATTTGGCGCCCGAAGTAAGGGACCGCGCGACAAAGTGACGCGGACAAATGAAATAAATATAAAAATAAATAAAACATACTATTGGAACAGGCCCCTTAGTAGCGAGGAAAATTTTTATCCTCGCAAAAAGGACGGACCGTATAGTCCAGCCTACCAATAGCGAACAATTAGAAGAAATCATAAAATATAAAGCAAAAAGTTATAAACAGTTAGCAGTTAAGGAAAATCGTCAAAAAATATAAAGCAAACAGTTATAAACAGTTAAAACATACAGTGACTTTAAAAACGATATAAAATTAATAAATAAAGCAATCATCTTTACCCCCATCATCTTTACAACAAAAAAATAGAAAGCAAAAAATAGTAACACAAAAAAAGTTATAAACAACTATAAACAGTTAAGCTCTAAGTGACTTTGGTAAAAAAAAGAGGAAAAAAGTATAAAATAAAATAAATAAATGAAAGCAATCATCTTTACCCCCATCATCTTTACAATAAAAATAGAAAGCAAAAAATAGCAACACAAAAAAGTTATAAACAATTATAAAGAGTTAAGCTCTAAGTGACTTTGGTAAAAAAAAGAAAAAATATATATTAATTAAAATAAATACAATACATAAACAAAAAATAGAGAGCAAAATATAGTAACAAACAGTTAAGCTCTAAGTGACTTTGGTAACAATATAAAATAAATAAATAAATAAAAGCAATCATCTTTACCCTCATCATCTTTGCCCGTCATCTTTACACCCATCTTTATCTCCATTGTGGAAAACCAGTAAGGAATGATGCAGATCACGAAGGAATTATCATAAGTTAAAGTAAGAAAGTAAACTAGCATTAGAAAAGAAATTATTGTAAACAGTAGAAATATAAAAAGAAATTATAGGATTAAAATTACTGAAACAAATTTATTTTCACAAAATGAGTCAGGAAGAACAGATAGCGGCGACTCTGTCGAGGCTTAATTTACAAACATCCTCTTCCAATTCCCCAACCACTTTTACCCCTAGCCAAAAAAAGGGAATTGACATCCCTAATAAACGGTTTCTGTCCTATTAAACCCACAATCAGAGGAAGAAGAGGAAACTACTGTAGATTTCAGTAGTAACATAGAACAATCTGAGAGAGTGCCAGATGTAGTGAAATGCCTGAGGGAATTTTCAGGCAAAGATGGTGAATTTAGTTCCTGGAGGAAGTCAGTAGACAGAATACTATTAATGTATGGAAGGAATAAGGATACCCCAAAATATTTCGCAATATTACATACAATTAGACATAAGATCGTCGGGGAAGCAGACACAGCCCTCGAGTCTTATAGGACCCCTTTAAACTGGAATAAAATTAAGAAATGTCTGATGTTACATTACTCAGACAAAAGAGATGTGAGCACCTTAGAATACCAGATGACAACCCTTGCCCAGAGGGGCAATACGGTTGAGGAATTCTATCAACAGGTTTATCAATACCTATCACTAATTTTAGATAAGATTGATTGCCTTGAGCTAGGTGAGGAAGCCCTATCTGCCATGACGGCAACTTATAGAGAAAAGGCACTCGATACCTTTATACGGGGACTTAATGGAACTCTTCCAAGTCTGCTAAGTGTACGTGAACCAACCAGTTTACCGCAGGCTCTCCACATGTGCCTCAAATTAGGAAATATGAATTACAGGACAATCCACGCAAATAACATTGGGCGACTGGCAAATAATCCTAAGCCTAGTAACCCTAATCCACCAAGAACATCATTATTTAAACCACAAATTCTACCTTTTTACCCAGAGCTTACAAATACCCACAACCAATCCCAAAGACCAATTGCTTACCAGCACTATGGACAGCATCGCAACTTTGCCACCTTGCAACCCAACTTTCGACCACCTCTTCCACAACACACTGGTACTAATTCCCCTCTACAATATCGCCACTACGTCACGTCACAGAATTACAGGCCACCTCTTCCACCTAAACCCCCAACTCGTATGGAAGTTGATCGGTTTCTACAAACCAGGCAAGTCAATTACCACAATAGGCCGCAGTATCAACAAAATCAAACATCTAATAGCAAACCATAAGGGTTCACCAATGGAGTGGCAAACGCTAGTGGGCATCCAGCCAATAAAAGACCACCGTCTCAAAGTCTGGACACCGCTAATAAAGTGCAACGTATTTACAATGCCGAGGCTATAGAGAGTGACCCACTAGACTGCAGTAACGACATTGCAGAGTATCCAGAAGAGAACTACGAATACTGGCAGGACTACCAACTGGAACAGAACGAAGAACAAGAAAAAGTCGAAGCAATCCCTAGCGATAGTATAAATTTTTTAAACTAAACACCTCCTCGCTGCCATATTTCCCTTATAGGATGAGAAATGGTAACGAGTTGAAATTCTTACTGGATACAGGCTCGAACAAGAACTACATTAGCCCAACTTACATACGAAATCCTATCCCAAATAAATCCTTTTACGCTAACTCAGTTGGAGGCCCAGTAAAAATCGAACACCACGCAAACATTGATATCTTCGGCGAGGAATTGGGGAAAATAAAATTCCACATCCTGCCGGACCTAAAGACATTCGATTCCATAATAGGCAACGACACGCTGAAAAACCTAAATGCAGCGATCTTCACTAATGGCAATTGTTTCACTCTATATAAATATCCCATCCACCAACTTCCAATAAATTCCTTTACACATACCATCCTACGGTTTAACCATCTGAGTCCTGCGGACAACGGAGAGTTAAAACAACTCTTGGACTCATGTCCAACCTTATTTTCCGAGCCAGACAAAAAATTAACCTTTGTCACCAACGTTAAAGCGGAAATTAGAACTAGGAACGATAGGCCAATCTATTCAAAAACATATCCATACCCTATGCCTTTAAAAAAGGAAATAGACCAACAAATTGATGAATTGCTGAATGATGGCATCATTCGTCCATCAAAATCTCCCTACAATTCTCCAGTATGGATCGTTCCTAAGAAACAGGATGCCTCTGGTCAAAAAAAATATCGTATGGTAATTGATTATCGTAAATTAAACGAAGAAACCATACCAGATAAATACCCCATTCCAGATATTACCACTATTTTATCCAATTTAGGAAGAAATAAATACTTCTCGACTATAGACCTTAAAAGCGGATTCCACCAGATTGCCCTAAATGAGGCTGATATCGAAAAAAAATGCCTTCTCAGTCGCAAACGGGAAATTTGAGTTTACGCGGCTACCATTCGGCCTAAGAAACGCACCAGCTATTTTCCAACGCGCCTTAGATGATGTTCTAAGAGAACATATTGGTGTCCGATGTTACGTCTATATCGATGACATAATAATTTTTAGCAAGACCAAAGAAGAGCATTTCGATAATTTAAGCATTAACTAACTTCCCTCTTCCCAAAAATGTCCATGATTTACGATCCTTTTTGGGAATGACAGGACATTATCGTAGATTTATCAAAGCTTACGCACAAATCGCAAAACCACTCACTGAACTACTTAGAGGAGAACTGGGAAGAATTTCTAAAAATCAATCCAAGAAGGTCCAATTGAATCTAACAGCCCAACAAGTGAAAGCAGTTAAACAACTAAAAAATTGCTTAACATCTGATGATGTAATACTTCATTACCCTGACTTTGAAAAGGCATTCGAGCTCACCACTAACGCTTCCCGTTATGCTTTAGGAGCCGTACTCTCCCAAGAGGGTACCCCAATATGTTTTCTTTCAAGAACGCTTATCAGAGCAGAGGAAACTTTTGCAACCAACGAAAAAGAGATGCTAGCGATCATTTGGGCTCTGCAGTCACTCATATGTTTTCTTTACGGATCAAAAAAAGTTAAAATATTTTCCGACCACCAACCATTGACCTTTGCTCTCAGTAACAAAAATACCAATGCCAAAATGAAGCGATGGAAAGCGCAACTAGAGGAGTATAACCACGAAATAATCTACAAACCCGGCAACGCAAACATAGTTGCAGACTGCCTCTCGCGACCACCAATGGCAAACATAAATTCAATTACGGTCCATAGTAGCGATAGCTCCTCAGAAAATTTAATACCCTCTGTAGAAACACCTATTAATGTCTTCAGAAACCAAATTTTTGTCAACGAAGGTTTAGAATCCTCATACAAGTTCGAAATAGTTTTCCCAATGTACCATAGACATATCATTACCGAAAGAACCTTTTCGGAGGATTCACTGAAGTCAATTTTAAAGAAACATTTGAATCCTTCGGTGATAAATGGCATCAAAACAACGGAGCCTACTATGTTAAAAATTCAAGCCATTTTCTCCCGACACTTTGCTAATTATAGGATACGGTTCACACAGCTGATTGTGGAGGATATCAAAGACACGGAAGAACAAAACCGAGTTATAATAGAAGAACACAACCGTGCCCATAGGAATGATAAAGAAAACAGATTGCAAATATTGGGAAAATACTATTTTCCTGATATGGCAAACAAAATTAAAAAAATCACAAAACTTTGCAAAATTTGTAAAGAAAACAAATACGATCGGCACCCGAACAATCCAAGACTGGGCGCTACACCCCTACCCGAATATGCTGGACATACCATTCACATAGACATATTTTCAACAGACAAGCACAAAGTGCTCACCTCTATTGATAAGTTTTCCAAATTAGCAGTAGTAAAAAAAATAGATGGAAAAAGTATCGAAAGTATAAGGAGGCCTTTTAGGGATATAATATTCTACTTTGGGGTACCAAAAGCGATTGTTTTTGATAACGAAAAAACATTCAATTCGCAGCCTATAAAATTCATGTTGGAAAGTGAATTCAATATAAAAATTTTTACTGCACCACCATATAAAAGCGAAGTAAATGGTCAAATAGAAAGATTCCACTCAACTTTGGCAGAGATCATGAGATGCTTAAAACATGGGCACCCTGACAAAAGTTTTGAGGAACTTATGGAGTGGTCCGTGAATGAATACAACCATTCCATCCACTCGGTTACAGGGAAACAACCAGTTGATATATTTTTTGGCAGACCTTCTTCATCCAATAGTAACGAACGTGAAGAAACTAAGAAACAAGTTCTTGGAAAACTTAAAATAAAACAGGAACAGGATCTTCAGTATCATAACAAAAATAGACAGGAAGCAGCTGACTATAGTCCAGGACAGAAAATTTTCGTTAGACAAAACAAGAGATTAGGTACCAAGCTTTCTAAAAGATACAGGGAGGAGATTGTCAAGGAAAACAGACACTCGCTCTACAGTAGTAACACAATCAGGAAAAATCGTCCACAAAGGACGGATACGAAACTAAATACCTAACACATATTCTCTGTATTTCTAGACTATTCCTTTCCCTCAAACTTCTTCTGTGCAATGGCTTAGTCGAGGTGCTCGACTACTCTCAAGCAGAAATCGTTACCATCGAGAATGGCATCGGAAAGGTGCAAACGGGTATCTACAGAATCCTCCATTACATCGACCTAACCGAATATTCCTGCATCCTGGAAGACATAAATAGCCGCTTCATAAGAAATATTCCACCTTCCCATCCTCTACACCCATTCATTGCAGAGGAAAAAATAATAGTAACTAATGTTACCATCAGACACATAGCACCAAAAAATAGAAATAAACGATCAATAAGTTTTATAGGATCAGTCCTGAAATGGGTCGCAGGAAACCCTGACCATGATGACCTCATGGCTATCAATAGTAAATTCGATGAAGTTGTTGAAAACAACAACCAGCAACTAATAATCAATAGAAACATTATTGATAGAATTAAAAATATTACGCAAGTAAGTAATAGCATACTAAAAACGATGCAAAATAGCAACGAACTTCTAACCTCGTTGATACTCGAATATAAGTTTAAGATTGATATAATAAACGAAGAAATTGAGAATATTAACCCATTAATGCCTGCTCATAGACCCGCTGGTACGATTTTGATGAAATTTATAAATATGTGCCTGGGACACCATAGAAGTTGATAGAAAAAAAATAAAAATTTTACATGCGAACACACCTTAGATATGACATGGGTATTTGAATACCCGACAGGCATTAACATTAACTTTGAAATAACTCAAAAAAAAAACACCATTGGCTATTGTTTTGACGTTTTGTGCATTATTGACATTTGCCAAATGTTTTTTTATGCACCATCATCCCACATGTAAAAAAAAAACTTATAGTGATATAAAAAGGTAAAATAAACAAGAAAAAAGTGATAAGAAATAAATTGGCTGATTATAAACAATTGTAAGTACACACGATCTTTTTTCGTTATATTTTATGTATAATTATAAATATATGTCTCAATATATTATAGAATATTCAGAGTGATTCGTCGGCAGAAAGTTCTCACTGCTATCGAGCTGCAAGCTATTTTAGATAGTTGGTCTGATGGAGATAGTGATGGAGAGGATAACTTTGTCCAACACGCAGACGCCGTTGATATTATCATAACGCCACCCGATGTCATCGAATTTCCTAAGCCATACACCAATGGTCCGCGCGAAACGCTATGATCGAAAGCAACGGAAAATGGTTACTATTGAGCAGCCGTATTTGGTCAACGAATACAATCATCTTATGGGAGGTGTGGACCTTTTTGACAATGCAATGAATAATTATCGAATTCGGATTCGGGGAAAAAAGTGGTATTGGCCATTAATAACAAATGCGTTTGACGCGGCTATGGTAAATGCATGGAAGTTACATTGCTTCTGTCGCAAGTATGACAAGAAGCCACCGATGTCTCAATATGAATTTCGAGTGGAGGTGTGTGAATCGATTATGATCAAGTCCAGTTATCATCATCCGGGTAGAACGTCGGCTTCCGGGGCACAACTGGCAATGCGTTACGACCGTATGGATCATTTCATCGGAAAACTTAATACTCGTTATCGTTGTCCGCAATGCGGTGGCAAAACTGAATATGATTGCTTGAAGTGCCAAGTGAACTTGCATCCCGCTCCTTGCTTTCTGGATTACCACAACGGCGTTGAACCAGATAAGAAAAAGATTGCCAAGGCTAAGTAATCTATTTCTTATAAATATAATAATTTCTCAGTAAAATAAAAAAAAATCCTATTTAATTATGCGTTTTATTCACTGCAAATTAAATGTTTCCATATATGAAAAAAAATACTTTTTGTGTACACACATTTGACTGTCGGGTATTTAAATACCCATTTTCATTTAACCAGGTGTAACGGCCAGGTGTGTTGAGATATCTCTATAGCGTTTTTTTCATTGCATGAAAGACACCTGAAGCTATCTGGTAAGGTGAGCTTTTTTCGTTTTTCCCATTTCCCTATATTTGGAGAGCGCTTTTCTTAAGCATTTTCCGATAAAAAAAAACCTCGATTTTGGCTTAAAAAAAA
>NW_023461066.1:0-29230 GCF_013731165.1 Rhagoletis pomonella | reverse complement strand
AAAGGTAAGCAATATATACTTAGTAGTAGCAATTTGGAAGTTATAGTACAGAATTATAGGTTTGCGCTGACTATAAGAACCATCTCAAAGCCAAAATGCGAAGGAACAAGCAAAGTATTTCCGATACGCGTGGTGGACCGTCTAGGTATCAACATTTCACACCAGTGGAAGAAAGAGAAAAACAGAGATTATGTCTATTGATGAGGCGGTGAATGGCAGTAGTAACTCCGGCAGGCTTGGTTTCGTTGATTGTGGTGTGGATCACAACATTTCAGTGGATGAAACATCTGAAACTGTAGACACAAGTAATCCGGTGAATGATGAACGCTTCGTGTCGAACCCAGGGGCACCACTTCGTCAGTCTGCAACACCACTTCGTCGGTCTGCAACGAATCCAATTGGACACGATCAGCTCTTGAAGAAGCAAGGGGAGAATCAAATACTTTACCAAGAGAATTCTTTTGACAAGCTCAATGAAATATATAACACTTTAAAAGACATTAACAGAAATTTAAGAAAAAACTAGGGAAATTGAAGAAAATAAATATAAATTACTTAAGCTAAAATTTTAGCACGAGAAGAAGATAAATATTGAAAGCCTCAGACTTAAGCGCGAGAAGCTAAACATAAAAAAGGAAATGCTCCAAATTAGTCGGTATTAGAGATTATTTTTGTAACTTACATATCATTTTTATTATCAGGTAATTTTTTATTATTATTTTTGTAACTTAACTATGAAAAACCGACTGATGACTTCATAACTTATGTGTAAAAGAAAGAAAGATTTTAGTGTACTGTATTTATTTGTTGTGAATTAATATTTATTTTTATGTATGTAATACTAGTGAAGACATGTTTTTGTTTATATTGTGTAATGAATTGAATTTTTTAAATATAATTCCAAATCTATGTTAAATTATTTTTTATTTCTTCCCTTCCTAGTGATGTCGTCAGATGTTGATGGAATTGAAGGCGATGAATCTTCATCTTCATTTTGTGCGATCGAAGGTGGTTCGACATTAAAAAGAAAGCAAATATTGTGCAGGGCGCAACAAACGTTAATTATTCTGGTAGCTTTTTCCTGTGTGTAAGGCAACTCCCTTGAAGCCAATAGGCATCGAAACCTACCCTTCAGCACACCGAACAGTCGTTCAATAATTGACCTCGCTTGAGAATGTTTCTCATTAACAACCAGGCTTTTAAGGAATATCCCGAGTTCCCTTTCAATGAAATATAAAAAAAAATCACAAAATTAATACAATATACAAAAGAGCAGCAAAATAAACCAACCTATTAGGCGTGTGGCTCTATCGCCGCTTTCAAAGCGGCTCTTCAGTTCGCGTCTCTCATGGGACACATTCCACACATGTGAATCGTGGCATTCACCTCCAAAACGAGCATCAACTGCCCTTACAATCATTATATGATCACATATCTGCATTAGTTGAATCATATGGTCATATATAAATACAGTATATTTTGCTTAGCTGCACATCCTTCTTTGCACGAAAAACTTGTGCACTTAACCGAAAAAGGCACTTAAGCGAATTTTCTTTACTACTTCAATGAGGAAGGTATCCAAATCCCTATGAAACCAAATAATGGAGAAGCACTTACCACGTAGAAATTACTGCAAGCGAAATTTTTACCGAATAGTATCTAATTATCTATATAACTACATAAATTTATAGCCATTTTCGTTGTTCTGCGAAATTAACAAAATAAATAAAAAGTTGTAAAATTAGGTAATTGTAGGGCCAGTACAGGTAAACGTAATACTTTCTTTGATAATTGATACTAGTCACACAATTTTTAAGGCAGGTATCGCCAATGTGCAGGCCTGCTAAATGCATCTATCGGAGAAGTTTCCTTATAAATGTTAAAAATAATGCCTCTGATGCGCATTTTAGGGTACGTATCTTAAATGTGCACTTAAGCATAGAGGCAGCAAAGCAAAATATACTGTATACATATTTGCACAAGTGTTTCAAGCAACTACTCACAACCATGGCATTTACACTGTGCTTCAGTTTCCTATTGCAGTACAAATGTTCATTTACAGTAGGCCGCACCACTTAAATTTGGGTTCCATCTATCGCTCCAATTGTTGCAGGTAGACCGAATTTTCGCCAGAAATACCTCTTCGCGTCCATTTCGTCTGCCACAGTCATTTTGAACGTTATGTGTTTTGGGCAGAGAGTTTTTCGATGGCTCTGCACACTTCGTTTAGACAAGTCGACATAGACTGTTGAGCCAAACCAACATGATGGTCATTGCCAATTTGATCTGATAACCTCCCTGGCCCAAAAACTTTAGTGCAGCTGATAATTTACACATTCCCGAAATTCCTGTGCTTCGTCTGGTCTCCCTAAGTTCGGGCGAGATTTCGTTCAACATTTACATAAAGGCCTCTTTGCTTAATCGGAAATTTTGTACAAAACTGTGATTTTACTAATTAATCAAGGCAGTGGCACATTTTGGAAACATTATACTCACCTTTTTTCGCTAAGCCCCATTATATTGCTTTGGTCTCTAAGAATTCTTCGCTCACTTCTTTCATCTCTACGAGGTTCCTCTAACCACAAAGCTACGGAGTCCATTTTTAACTCACTTTAATTAAAATAAATGCGTACCAAATTTATATTTGTTTATTACTTATTTATTTGTTTATTATAATTTGCCCGTGTGTTTTATTTATCTTTCAACAGTTGTTTATCTATTTTTGACGTTTTCCTGCATTGCTTCTTTTTACAAAAATAATTCGAATGGCAATGCGAACGCGATACAGAGTGTATTTTTCTTTAGCATCGCATTTGGCCTGCTAATAGCATTGCTTTTGGAATCGCAATAGAGAGTCCCCCAGATCTAGAATCGTTTGCAGTTGATTGTAGTTTTAAATTTTATTTTTTTTTTGTTGAAAAATAATTGCGTAATGCTTTTTTTAATTTATATGAAGTTTTTTACAGCTACAGCTTTAATTTTAATGAATTCTGGTCTAGGATCGTTTGTAGTTGATTGCAGTGTTAACATCTTTTTTTTTAGTTGAAAAATAAGTGCGTAATGTGTTTTTTTTTATTTATGTGAAGTTTTTACAGCTACAGCTCCAATTGCATTACGCACTTATTTTTCAACTAAAAAAATTAAAACTACAATCAACTAAAAACGATTCTAGACCAGAATTCATTAAAATTAAAGCTGTAGCTATAAAAAAAACACATATAAATTAAAAAAACGCATTACGCACTTATTTTTCAACAAAAACAAAAAATTAAAACTTAAATCAACTCCAAGCGATTCTAGATCAGAATTCATTAAAATTAAAGCTGTAGCTGCAAAAAACTTCATATAAATAAAAAAAACGCATTGCGCACTTATTTTTCAACTAAAAAAAAAAAACATTTATACCTACAATTAACTACAAACGATTCTAGACCAAAATTCGTTAAAATTAAAGCTGTAGCTGTAAAAAAAACTTCATATAAATTAAAAAAAAAACGCATTACGTACTTTCAACTAAAAGAGAAAACGTTTATAACTACAAAGGATTCTAGACCAGAATTCATTATAATTGAAGCTGTAGCTGTAAAAAACTGCGTATGAATTAACCCTAGAACACTAACGTTCGCCTGTGAGGCGGAACGAATTCAGTTTTCTCGCGATATTTCAGGAACGCTCTTTATGATCAAAGTAAGCGTTCACGTCAACTCAGTTTAGCGTTGTACGAGGTTGTTAGCAGACGCACATTGTAGAGTGGCCTTGCGCGGCTGAGTTCCATGCCCTGTTGACGCCTGACAGGTGAACGTTCGTAGTAAAGGTAAATTTGTTTGCTGTACTTATTTCAATTTTTAACATCTTTGTTGGCTATTTTCTGTTTTGAACTTAATATTTTTTTTTCTTTTCGAGGTGGGTACCTATGAGGAACAAGTTCTAAAATGGTTGGAAGAAATATCGTTGAATGGAAGCGATAGTGAGTACAATTTGGAAGGAGATTTCAGTGAATGGGCCTTATGAATAAAAAAACTAAGCAGTTGCTTTTTCTCGAGATTTCAAACCTTTTGCTTGATTTATTCAAATAAATTTACGTAAAAGGTCTGAAATTTTAAGAAAAATCAATTGCTTAGTTTTTTTTCATAAGGCTCAATGTGATACAAAAAAGTCGATTTCTTTTGTAGGTACCAGTCACAAGAGAAAAGATAAACAATGAATTCCTTTTAAGTGTGAAAGTAAATACGAATACTTTTAAGATAATTTATGGAATGTTTGAGTTCGTTCGTTTTAAAATATTTATTTTTTATTTTTTAAGAGTACCCCTCTCGAAAAGATGATAAAATATGTGTTAAGTTTCAATACGAATTATTTTTATTAATATAAAAAAAAATATTAAATTATTTCATTTTTTTACTTTAGAAACATATGAAATATGTTTAAGTCCATTTTTTAAATAAATTTAAGGTTTTAAAAATACAATATTTGTACTTTTTTTCAAAGTAGCCTCACAGGCGAACGTTAGTATTATTAAGAAAAACGCATTACGCACTTTTTTGCAACTAAACAAAATTTTACAACTATTATCAACTACAAACGATCCTAGACCAGAAATCTTCGCCTGTGAGGCTACTTTGAAAAAAAGTAGACCAAAATTCATTAAAATTAAAGCTGTAGCTGTAAACAACTTCATATAAATTAAAAAAAAAAACGCATTACGGACTTATTTTTCAACCACAAACACAAAGAAGCTTTCTACAATCCTCCAGAGGGTTAAATCTATCATATTCTAGGTATTTTATCAAAATGCATCAAGGTCGGGTGCCAACTTCGCGGAGGTGATAAGTCCCGCTGAATAACGCTGTCGGCCTGAAGAACGCCGTCGAGCTGCCTTCTCTGCTCCTGGTTCAGGCCATTGCCATCAGATGGTTTCACCAACTTGAAGTCGATGGAGTTCAGCCTAGAGAAATCGCTATCGTCGTAATTTCCGATATTGTAAATCAAGCCATTCAAAAGAGATGGTAGTGATTTCCTTTCCAGAGTAGCAGCATCAGCTGGTAACGCGTCTTTAAAAATAGCTTGTACGGAGTGCGGTGAGTACTCATTGCCAGGAAACTCTGGACCGTAATATTCGAACTCAGACATGGAAATTTTCGAACGATCTACTTCCCCGTCTGGCTCTTCATCAGCTACTCTTTTCGGTCGTATGCTTGACACTTTAATGATCTCTATAAGATCTAACTTCAGGGCAAAGCAGGCGCGAAATCGAAGTGTTGCATTGGATCACTCTCAAAGTACCAATACTTTTGACCCATGTTCAGGACTATACCAACCTGCTCGAGAAAATCCGTACCTATGTATAACAGTGCGGATACCGCACGCGTTAGGCAATATAATAAATTCAATATTGAGACGACGACCACCAATCAAAATTTCGCAGACGGTGGATAAGCACGCGTGAGTGGATGTACTACCATCAGCTAGAGCAGTCTCACATATAACTTTTCGGTATTTGCATCCCTTGAAATCCATGACGGACTTCAAGTTTGCACTCGCTGCGCTTGTACGTGAACCAGAATCAAAAAATGCTTGACGTAAAAGTTGGACGTTTACGAGACATTCGTCTCTTCCAATACCAAGAGCAGTTATATTGTTGAAATTTGCGAAATTGTCAGCGGGTTGACTTTTATTGTGACAAGTTGTGCAATTTTCGCGAGTAACACCTTTCGTGTTACACCAATAACAAGCAAATTTGGGCTTCACAGCTACGGCCTATGCAATAGCAGCTGACTGAGCTTCAGCAGCATTAGCTTTTCGCCTTTTGAAGCAGTTTTCTAGCGTATGCCCCTTCTTGCGGCAAAAATTACAACGTAAAGCTACTTCAGCAATACTCGCACTCTTTGGAACATGTTCAAAATTCACCGTTTTACGTTCGCTTACAAAATGTTCAGCCTCTCCTGCTTCACTAATAGCGTATTATTTTCTCGAAAAAAGGCCGCACTTATTCTGCCTTGTGTTAGCGCTGTCACATTTTCATGTTCTTTTCTCAGCCCTTTCACAAGCAGTGTTGCCGCGCCGTCTCAAGAAAATATATTCAAATGTATCCAATTTTCTTTGTTTACATATACATCTCATAATTTGTAAGAAAACCAAACATTTTCATGAAAAAGACATAATTTAATCCATCCTAAGGGCTTGGAATACATGTACATAAAATCAAACATTTGTAATTTCAATTTATAAAGTACACTTTTGTGCATAAGTATTTTGCAAAGCAAGTATAATAAATAGCAAGTACACTCTAAAAAGAGCATGTAAAACTACTACTGAAAAGTATCTATTTTTCAACAAGAATCTGTATACGTATGAGATGTTCAGTATTTGATTTTGAACTTGAGATCTTTAAAATATACACATAAATACACATATATAGAATGTTTAAAATTGCAAAAATTTTCAAACTACAAATACATTTCCTACTAATAATAAACATTACTTTATTTTAAAAATTTTATGTGTAATTTTGCTCTTTGCGAAAAATTTGGTATGTCAAAGTAAACAGGCAATGATTAATTTTATTACACGGCGTGCAAATTTGCACACATTAAAAGAGGAAACTGGTTACCTCTCTTAATATGCGCAAATAAACAAAATTTTTTTAGAGTGCATTTAAAGTCTTTTCAGTAAAATTCATACAAGTTTCCTTAAATAAATCAAATTTAGTTTTTTAAACTACATTGAAATCTTCTTTCTTTTTAAATTAACAAATGAAAATATGTGATATGAAAGAGGTTACTACAGAAAGAGTATAATTTACTTTATATATATCGTCGTTTAAAGTACAAAACCGTGTATCGTCATTCTGCAAAACCGCGTAACTGACATTTGCTACCAAAAATTGGATTTGCTCACACAAGCTCTTGGCTCAATCCTGATCCAGTCGTCCTGAAATATACTAGCCAGAAATGCGATTGCTCTTTAAAAAAGGGAACCATTTTAAAATATAAGTGTTTTTACTCTTTAGAAAATAATTTATGCAACGTCACATAAGCGGTTTTGCATTATCTTGATACGCGGTTTTGCATTTTGTTGATACGCGGTTTTGTACTTTAAACGATATGTACCTATATTAAGATCTTGCTTAAAGCATCCTTTTAAGCTAATTAACACAATTGCGCTTATACCTATTTTGGTGAGATCTCTTCATATGTTCATTGCTTCGTTCACAAAAAATTAAATGCTTTAATTTCACGCTTAAGTAGCGATTCTTAATACGTTTAGAAAACGTAATGCTTTCTACCATCTTTACTGAAAATCGATTTTTGAACGAAAAAAACTTTATAGGAAATATAAAATTTTGGCCTATTTAAAAAAGTATCCACATTTATACTGACCGGAAAAAATAAGTATCCCGCAAAAATTCGTCTAAAAATGTATCCAATTGGATCTATTTAGCCAAACGGCATCCCTGTTCACAAGGCGACGTGTTCTTTTCTCAGCAGGTTGCGCTCTGATCCGGCGAAAGTGCTGCCTTTTCTGCCCTCAAATAAACGCGAGGGTGAGAGTTGCATGGTTGATTTTTAATTTAATCTTGTAAAAATGCAATTATTTTCCCTATCAGAAATAAATGTTTTGCTTTAAAATTGTTAAATATTTACAGGCCAAGTGAATAATTCAGCTTTATTAAGTTCTATAAATAAATTGTGATGGAGTAGTATATTTTCTGTTTCATTCTCATATAAAGAACGCAACATTTTCTCAGGTTTCAGGGCAACGCAAAGCAAGAGTTCCCATATAATAAGGCAGAACTTTTTTTTGAGAAAAGAAGACGCTATAAGTAATTGCTCATAAGACGAAACCTTTTGCCGGCTACTTTCTCACGGATTTGCGCGTGCAACATACCAAACAGCATATCTAGTTGTTCTGCTTCGGCAGGAACATTCTGAAGCTGCGTAAATAATGTTCGCTTCTTCCTAATGACGGTGTCCGTAGACTCGTTCTTACTGCCATACCTAAACAAAAGCGTTGGGCGGAGCGGTTTCTAACGCCTAGCGTTAGCGCCGAAGTGCCATGCCTAAACAAAAGCGTCAACGCTACGTCAAATGCAGAAATAACACCAACAATAAGCATATATTTGTTTGTGTGTAACACGAAAACTACAGTTTAGCCATTTTCTGCAGCCAACTTTAATACCTAACGCCCTGTCAAAATCGGATTTTCCAACCGCTCAGCGTTGACGCCGCGTTGTTTCGGTATGCTTCATACAAATTGTATGGGCATGAGAGTTTTTTGACAGCCAGACAACGCTGACGCTTTTGTTTAGGTATGGCAGTTATTTTGTTTTATTTCAAAAATTTCAGAATAAATACGCCATGCTGGCTTTGGTGGTAAAAAGCTTTCGCGCGTACGACCACAGTATATACAGTAATAAACCTTTTCGCAGCTTTTCACCAATTAATCCCCGAGGAGTACTTTTGGGTTGTGTGCAACTGTTGGGAATTTCGCCTCATGATTAGAAAAAGTTCTTTTCGGCGATGAAATATATGAAATTATGTGTTATTTATGAACAAAATGTAGGTGAAGTATAATATCACTGCTAAATTAAGAATAATATCAATAGTTAAGTAGGTACATAATTAACGCTTGTGTTTCCATAAACTGGAAAACTCAAATCGTAGTTATAGCACTGAATGGAGTTTTCCCAAATGTAGATTTAAAATTTAAGAAATCTCCATTGTAAGATTATATTTTTATGAAAAAAGTGAATTTTGTGCTTTGTGAATTTATCAAGTAAAATTCTAAAATTCCGAATATATTTAAGTCTTAATTCCAAAAAAACGAGTTTTGTATAGTTATAGAGACTCCAATTCCTGCCAGCGCATCCGCCCAGAGAGCTCATTAAGCACACCCAAGTTTGAGCGTCCATTACCCGGAGCTCCTCAAAAATACTTAATATCGACTTGTTCAAAGTATAGAATGTCACAACTAACAATCATACACACATACAATATTTAGGGAGTTCACAAGGTGTTGTATACTGTCGTACTGTTGTATGTCATAAACTTTAAACGGCTAAAACTATATTTAAGGAATTCGCAGGTTAACATAAAAGTTTTATCATGAAATTGCACACAATTAAAAAATAGTTGGTGGTGATTTCAAGTCCTCTAATCATTTATTTAGCCGTTAAAAACTTTACAACATACAACAATACGACAAGTACGATGCCGTGTGAACCACCCAAGTAATTTCTTTGAATTGCTACTGTATAAATTCAAGACATGCGTTTGCTTGGAGACTCCGTTGGTTATGGTTGTCATAACTTCAGCCAGCACATTCAGTGGTCCATTACCCGGAGATGCTCCAACATGATGATGCATAGATTTAAATGAGTCTCACATGCCACTGTCTCTGGCTACAAGCTGGATATGGAATTCCCTACTCGGAGAAACTTCAAATAACGTGCTGTTTACGTAAATTTTGTTTAAGTACTAGCGTTTTCAGTATTTAATAGTTCATTATCATTTACGGTGTTATATAACCAGTTAAACACTGAACTATGATGATCTGTATTAGTATCTATATTAATAGAGAATAATATCCAATTTTGCACTTTTGTAATTAAATTTGGCCACTATTATATAGTCTTGTCTTGTGCCACTCCGTCATAGCACGGTTGTCGCTCCATTTCATACCACAGTAATTTTGTATACAACTCTGAATCAACAAATTTCATGCTCCTTCTCATAATCAACCCTGATCACATTTTAACCCCGAGCAGTACTCAAAAAGGTTTATTACTGTGTATACTGTGCGTACGACGTCGGCAAAATCAGCAAACTCATCCTATAAGGCCTGTATGCAGCTCTCAAGAAAACGGTCAAGAAAAATTTGCCATTATTTCGTGTGTGTGTCCAAGGAATTTTGACATCTGATACTTCATCATCCTGTTGCCTCACTCTTTCCTCAAGAAATAATGGAACGGGCATATATTTCTGTTGCAAACCTGGGATGCCTTGTGCTCTTTTTTCCAAAAAAACTTTAGAAAACCGTAGTAGAAAGCGTAGCAAATTCCTTAAGGACTGCGTACTGCCTTAAGGAAATTTGACTCAAGAAAATTTCTTAGCCATTTCGTGTACGTCATTTTATATGAAGTTTTTGCTTTTCTTGAGAGCTGTTTACAGGCCTTTAGACCACGCCACCACTCTGCAGCATAACTCTCAAGCAACATTGGCATACCTTTAACCCTTAGACGGGCAAGAGAGAAATATCGTGTTTTTATTTTTAGGAATTTTTGTTTCAGGATAACTTTATTACACTGAACTCTTATTTGAAGGCCACTTGCAAAATTTTTAATTGTTAGGGCGCTGGGTTCAAAAAACTGAACACCGGCTGTAACGGTCTTGCCTGTGTAAGGGTAAAAAATAAACCAGGTGTTTATAGATATAAAATGAAAGAAAACAATTTTATTCAAGCAAAATTACTGATTAACACAGTTAAAAATATTGTAATATTGATTTTGTATTATTCACGCGAGTGATAGTCTTTAAAACAGTTTTTGGTACGCGAAAAACATAAATGTAGTTTACATTTTGTACAAAAAGTTTGAGTATCGGATTTCTTGCACAGTTTGCATGACTTCTTTGAACCGCACTCAGGAATATGGCTAAGCTGGTCATACCTTATTTCTCCCACGGGGTGTGTTGCTCCTTTACCAATAGTGTTATTGCTAAGGACAGGCTGTGGTGCGTTTGATGGCCGACCAACTGTTGGCTTGTCGGCAGAAATACTAAGAGCTTTAGCTAATTCCAAGCGAAACTGGTACAGCGTCAAATCTTTTTCTTTCCCTTCTTCCTCTGTAAATGATGATTTCTTACAACGGTACAGAATAAAAGCATTGGTAGTAGCCATATCCAGTAGATGATAAAAGATACGCGTCATAGTTTTTATACGCAATGTATTCTCTCTTCTTTCTGTTGTATTTTGGAGTTGATTTGCATCGTGAAGACCAGTAAAGTAGGGATTTAAAATTATACCATCGTAATCCCTGTTTAATTCTCGATAAAAAACGTGGTTCAAAAAAATTGGGGTTTTCCAAGAACTATTTTTAAAATATTTTTCTTTATGACGAGATGGTTTATTTTGTGAGAATCAACAATTTTTGTAATTGGTTTTCGAAAACTTTTGTTGAGATATATTTAGTAAGGTGTTAAACATACGAGTTTTTGCAAAAATTTAAATTTTATTGCAGATTCCGATAGAATACCTATACCGGTATAATATTTGTACAGCAAGATGTTTCTTTAAGGCGGCAAACCCAACAAATGGGCGTGGCAATTGTATGACTAAACTTTGCAAACCGCAGATTTTATTGCGGATTTCAGCAGAATATCGCTTCGTTAACAACATTTGTACCACAACTTTTCTTAGCTTTAAAACAAGCTAATAGCCCCGCTATCAAATTAACCTGCGAAGATGATTTAGTGCGCTTTCGCTAGCTATAAGATTTTGTTTTTATGTTCCCTCTGTTATGTATTCATTGTTGTAAAGTTGGCACATCTCAGTTTATGTTTGTTTGTTCTTAATCTTTCTATCCTTTATGCTTTATAGTTGCTTTTGTTTATACGCGCGAACTATCATGGTTGTACCCAGCAGCAAAACGGCTAACATTGACAATTGTAGTCGTGCAATGGTGAACATTATGTGCGGTCAACAAACGGGCTTGAACATTGTTCATTTTAATGCGCGCAGCCCTAATTCTGAGAAAATGGATATAGTAAGGGACACTTTTGAATTGTGTCCAGTCGATGTTATATGTGTATCTGAGACGTGGTTCAGGTACAATGTAAGCAGTGTCCATAATGATGTTAATGATTATATGTTGTTTCGATCTGATAGGGTAGAAAGAAAAGGTGGTGGAGTTGCTATTTACTGCAAAAAGCACCTAAAAACCAAACAGGTTTCGCAGTCACATTCAGGAAGAAGCTGCGAGGAGTACCTGTCTGTCGAAATGTCTATCCCCTCGTCCAAAATCCTATTGTCTTGTGTGTATAATCCCTATAAGTATTTCAGCCTATGTGACTTTTTTAATTCTCTGTCCACTCTTTCTGCAGATTACGACCATATCATTCTTTGTGGTGATTTTAATGTGAATCTGTTATGTCCTGATTCTACCAGTGCTCGTTTAATAGATGACATCTCCTGTGTTGGGTTGTCTATGGTTAATTTGTCGGCGCCCACAAGATATGGTAGCAATTGCTGTCCCAGCTTATTAGATTACTTTGCTGTATCTGATCCTTCTATTGTTTTAAAATTTGACCAAATATCTTTTATATCTGATCATGACTTGATATTTTGTTCTTTTGACGTTAAGCTTGATCACAATGACGACAATACCTATGTATTTAACTTCTTTGACTACCGTTCCTTAGATGTCAACAACCTTTTCAGTGGCCTCTTGCAGATCAATTGGTCCGATTGCTGGGGTCTCAGCACGGTCAATGAGAAGCTCCGTTTCATGAATGAAAATATATTAAATTCGCTCCTAACTCATGTCCCTGACCTTTGGCAGGTCTTCTTCCTGCTGTTGGTTTAATGGTGCGGTCCAATCAGCGATTAAAAAACGCAATAAATATTATAACATATGGAAAAGGAACCAGACAGATGAGAGCTGGAGTGCTTTCAAAACAATAAGGAATGAAGCTACCTCGGTTATAAGACGTGAAAAGAAAAAATTCTTTATGAATAAGCTGGATCCCTCACTACCTAATAATGTATTGTGGCGAAATCTGAGAACACTCCGCGTCCATGCCAGTGAGAAATCAGAATGCTCGTTGAGTCCTGAAACGCTTAGCGTTGCCTTTGCTTCTCCGCCTTCATCTTGTCCCCTTACGACCAATTCTGTAGCCTCCTGTCCGGTCTCTTTTGCTGGCGAAAAGTTTGAGTTCATTGCTGTGAGCGGGATTAATGTGGTGAAATCTGTTTTTAAGATCAGGTCCAACGCAATCGGGGAGGATGGCATTCCGATCAGATTTGTGAAGGTAATCTTACCGATTATTTTGCCAACCTTGACACACATAATAAACCATAGTCTCACCACGTCCTGTTTTCCCAAAGCCAGGAAGATTGCTACCATGTTTCCTGTAGTCAAAAATAAATCCGCATCCAGCCCTAGTGATTTCCGACCCATCAGCATACTACCAGCCTTGTCTAAAGTTTTCGAATCTTTGTTATCTGAACAAATCTCTTCCCACATCGGTAAATTCAACCTTATATCCCCATTTCAATCTGGATTCAGACCCCATCACAGCTGCTCTACTGCAAAGGTAAAGATACTTGATGACATTAGAATACTGTTCGACAAGAACCACTTAACTCTACTATGCTTGCTGGACTTCTCTAAAGCCTTTTATTCAGTTAGCCATGAACTACTGTGCTTTAAATTAAAAAACTACTTTGGGTTTGGAGAATCAGCAGTAAAACTGATGCGTAGCTATCTGAAAGAGAGGTCTCAAGCTTGGATCTCAAATATCTGAACAAAGGCCTTTGTTCACGGGTGTCCCACAAGGGTCAATCTTAGGACCACTACTATTTAGTTTGTTCGTTAATGATATATTTCGGACTTCTATGAACGTCAACATGCATGCCTGTGCGGACGATGTCCAACTCTATATGTCAGGTCCTCTTGAGGACTCAGCTAATTTGTGCGCAATCTGATGTCTGTAAGGTCCTGGGCACAGTTAAATGGTCTTCGTCTTAATTGTGACAAGTATTTTGTTTTACCTATTTGTAAGAAACGTCTTAACCTAGCAACTATTCCATCGTTAAACATTGGTGGCAAACCAATTAAATTTGTGTCAAAAGTAACTAACCTGGGGTTTATTATCAACACTGGCCTTACCTGCATTGACCATGTGAATTCAACTGTAGGCAAAGTCTATAATACTTTAAGGAATTTACGAAAGTCTGCTCCATTCACACCGATAGAAATCAGACGTAAACTCGCAATCCAACTTATAATGCCAATTATCTCTTATTCTGACGTAGTCTACAGCAGGTTAGATTCCCAATCAGCTCACAAAATAGATGTAGTATTTAACCAGATCACACGCTATGTGTTTGGGCTAGCAAAATATGAGCATATTTCTGCTTGGAGAACGCGCCTACTTGGCTGCGAAATTTCTGAATATCTTAAAGCTAGAAATTGCATATTCCTTTTTCGTCTCATGACAGATAAGGCGCCCAAATATCTATATGAAAAAGTAACGTTCCCCTAATCCACTCGAGTAAAGGACTTGATTGTTCCTACCTACAATTGTCCCAGCTCTGCACGGCTATTCTTTGTCATTGCTATCCGCATCTGGAACTCTATACCATCACATATTCGCAGTAGTTTAAACAAAAGCAACTCTAAAAATGTTCTGTATGCGTATTTCCGTTAGCTTCACTTCAGTCCCTGTGATGTGCTCCCTATGTGCTTGTTTAATTAAGTCTTATTTTAAGTATATGTCCTGGAATTATAGAGCTCACTTAAAAATACTACTCTGTTAATTATATTATGTTACTTTTATTTAGTCTTAAGTAATTTTTGCTGTTTTAGTTATATGTATGTACTGTTATGAATTTTTTTGGAAGAAGTACATGATTAGTCAGAATCACGAAAAAGGTAAACTTTGACAGTTCATATCCCCGAAGAAAAAAAAAATAAGAAAAAAATTCCTCGAATACGTGTAGCTTATTTCATGTATAGAACCCACAAAAAAAAAATTTAAGCGAATCGGAGACACGACATATTTTTTTTTTACGAAATCCGTCCGACTTAAAAAAGAATGGCTCATATGTAAGTAAACAATTTTAGCTACCATTTTTAGCCACAACTTTTTTTAGCGCTTTTTTAGCCCTTTTTTAAAGGAATTTGGCTACCACTAAAAATATTTCGCGGCTACACTGATTGTATCGCGCATTACAGGTGCTAAACGTTCCCGTGCGATCGTTTGTGGTATGAACAGCAGGCATCAGGGATGATAAATGAGTTTTTTAATTTTGTACCAAATGGCCAAAAAAAGTGTACTAAATAAGCTAAAAAAGTACCAACATTTAAAAGGTCATACATACATAGTTACATATACATACGTTTTTAGATTTTCTGTATAAAAATCATGATACAAAATCACATAAGCACAAATCACTTGTTTGAAAAGGCCACCAAAACGCCAAGGTAATCAAGAAAAGCACACAAGTTATATTTATTAACAGCTAGTAGTACAAAAATTAAAAATAAAACCGTTGCATTTAACGGAATGGAAGTTTTATAAAAATATTTTGGAAAAGAATTCCTTTTATAGAAATTAATAAGTTAATAGCAGTGTTCTCGTACCTAAAATCTTGCAAGTGGGGGAAATCGAGAGCGCAAAAGGACACTGAGATCTGCCAATTTCCGCTGGAAAAAATTTTACCTGCGAAAACTTACAAGGAAATGTCTGCTGACCACAACATGTGTTCGTGAATAAACAAAAGAAAGGAAGAAAAGTTTAGTTTAGTTAATTTACTATTAATATCTACTTTTCTAATTTTCGTGCGTCAACTATGGCTACCGTATAAAATTATTCAACTGTGGATGAAACTATTTGTTGGCCGGAATTTACGCAAAATATTGAGAAATATACCAAAATAGATAATAATGCTGAAAGGTTCTGACCGAATTTGTCAGTTGATCGTTAAACCGAAAATGAGATAATTTTAAAGACACATTTGTAGCTATATCTACTTAATTTTTGTGAAAGAAGGAAGGATGCTTGGAGGAGATTCTTTTATTTTTGAATGTCTCATGATGTGGTATCCAAAAATATTTGTTAGAAAAAAACTTACTTACCTATCAGAAAGTCAGAATGGCGTAAGTTTTACTGCGTTCAATAACTTTTTCTGATATTTTAGTCTTCCCCTTAATTTTACTCGCTATGATTCTTTTATTCTCTGGCTGCTAGTACTTACTGGAAAATTTTCGTTTTTAATAAACACCCCGTATTTACTTAAATAAGGTAGAAAAAGATGGCTATATTTTTACGCACAAAAATTCAAAACTCCAAGTAAATAGAGTGTAGTATTTCGACAAAAATGTATCAAAAATGTCAATGTAGCACCAATGTACTTTTGGCTTCCAAAATGTACCAAAAAGGTACAATTGTACCATCAATTTCATCACTGGCGGGCATCCGCTCAAACTGCTCCGTCGTAAATGACACAGCCAGTGTTGCCGTTGAGCATTTCCAGAAAGTCGCAAAAAAGGGTCACCAAATTATTTTTGCCCTTCTTTACTAGTAAAAGAATAAATCTGTTGAATTCAAAAATAAAATAGCGGGACAAGATTTGCAGAAAACAGGGTTGTACACATAAATCTAGTTGCTGTAAGGGTAAGAGTTGCATTTCCTTTAAAAGTTTTAAATGACGCATTTTTTTCGAACTTACAGGAGGAAATATATTTTCATAGCATGGTTCTGTTAAAACACATACATATGTATAATAATAATAATAGATTGGCGCTTACACATAAGTTAGTGTTTGGCCGAGCTTCTACATATGTAGTCTCCCAAAGTAATAACTAATCAGGGCCAAACAGTTTAAGCTTTTGCTTGAAATAGCTTATTTTGTTTAATTCAGTGTTTTCAAGCCTAATTTTAACGATCATGCTTATTTTGCTTATTTCAGTGTATGAAGCTAAGTACAGACCTTTTAAGTAAATGGTCAAGAAATAAATTGCTATTATTTCGTGTGTGTCCAACCAGTTTTGACATCTAATACTCTACAGCCTGCTGTCTCACTTTTTCCTTACGAAATAATGGAACGGGCTTATATTTCTGTTGAAAACAAGGATGCCTTGTACTCTCCAAAAAAAAACTTTAGCAAACCATAGTAAAAGCGTAGAAAATTTCTTAAGAACTTCGTACTGCTTAAGAAAATTTGGCTAAACAAATTTTTCTTGAACATTTCTTGGACTTTTTTATTCGTCGAACTAACGAAATATTTGCAAATAATAACATAAAACCAGTAACCAGTGTTGCCAACTTTTGATTTTCAAAAAGCACCAAAAACTTGTAAAAAAGCGTTTTATCACACTAAAAGCAGCAAATTTTCTTGAATCAATAGATGCTTTTTTCATAACAGTTTGCATTTAACAAAAGTAAAAAATTAACAATATTTATAAGAATACATACATAAATCAATACACAAAATTTTTCGCTCATAACGATTGAATAGCCTCTACACAAGCTATGATGACTCAAACGTACCACGTAATATCGAAGTACTGCGCATTAAAACTGGTATATCTCGAGAAAGAAAAATCGAATCGCAACAAATGAAAATGATGTCATAAGTAGAAATGAGCAAAAAATTTTATGTTTTCATTATATAACCTCAAATATCGCCAAAAACCGTGTTTTTGGCACTTTGAGGTTAGGATATCTCAAAATTCTAGTGCTAAGCAATTGTGCGGCCAGATTTGGATTCAGCACCAAGAAACGATGTTTTTTATTCAGGTGGTAAAAACATCAAAATTTCTACAAATAATTAGAAAAGAAAAAAATAAATACTTAACTTACGTGAATAGAATTCAAAAAGATGGGTTTGTAACTTCAGCTTTATATCAATCATGGTTATATTTTAGTGCATTTAAATTTGTAGATTCTTGTAAATTCAGTGCTGCCACAGCTTTAAATATTTAACGTTTTACCTATCTTGGAGGTATTTTAGTTCAGAAAAAAAGCACTAAAAAAGGCACTAGGCACTAAATAATTTTTTTTTTTGGCGTTTTAGTTTTCAAAAAGCACTAAATCTAGTGCTTAAAGCACCAAGTTGGCAACTATGCCCGTAACTTCAATTGCATTTCCGCTTGGGTACAAAAATTTAAAACCAATAGTTCGTCTCTACGGGAAGGCTTTGGTGTTATTGAAGAGATTTACATAATTTATCTCAAATGCAGAAGAAAGAATATTTAAAAAAATTGAAACAACCAACGCAGATCTTGGGAAAATTTTAGTTTGGCATCCCCCGCGTACAAACAAAAGGTGGTTATGGGGGGGTTGGGGGAGTTCTCCTGATTGCAAATATATATACTTTTAGCCGCAGGAGGCTTATAGTTTTTAAGTTATTTGTTGTTAAAGTTTGTAAATTGAACTAACCTCTCGGCGCTATTTCACACAATAAACACTATATTTATGTACATACACACTTCGGCAAAATAGTTACATTAAAACCCCGCGCGATTTTTTATTAAAAATTTTCATTATTTATCAAATTAACGATGTACGTTTTCTACATTTGTGTACTTTGAACTACAATAACACCAGTAAATATTATTTCCACCCGAAAAAAATAATACCGTTATGATCAGGAGTAAGACCCCTATCGATCCTGATATTATTATTTTTAATAATTTTAATATGTACGTATTGTACACTTATACTTCCTAATTATACGCACTTATTTGTGTATTTTTTTAACGTATGGTAGCATACATTTTGTGTTACTGTCAGCCATTGTTATTTCTGCTTGTTTGTGAAATGTGCAAACGTTTGTGAAGACATTTATAAACGCGTTTTACTTAATTAATTAATTAAGAATTGTATATTAAAGTGGAAATCTCAGGCCGGGGTTTTAATGCAACTATTTTGCCGAAGTGTGCACATACATAAATAAAGTGTTTATTGTGTGAAATAGCGCCGAGAGGTTAGTTCAATTTACAAACTTTAACAACAAATAACTTAAAAACTAGAATCCTGCTGCGGCTAAAAGTATATATATTTGCAATCAGGAGAACTCCCTCTATCGTTCCAAAGCTACCTTAATGCGGAACTCCGGGGATGCCAAACTAAATTGCTGCCCAGATCTTCATTATTTGAGAATATCAAGCAACACTTGTATGTCCATTAAGTTTTTCAACTTAAGTTTTTTTGTTTTGCGAGCATATTTGCAAGCATATTTATCAGTTTTAGTGCTTATCTAAGCGCTTAATACATATTTTGTGCGAGTGAGCTACTGGTAATCGACACAGTTACGAAATTTTTACACAACCTAGAAGAAAACGTTGCGGTCATTTCAACATTGGGTTCGGTTCAAATCTTTTAAATAATTGGAAAACGAATCTCTTGCCTCACCTTCGATAATGAATGGTGGAAGAGGATGGTCTTCCGATTCGACGACTTGACCACTCCCCAGCATAAGGCAGCCGTCGTTAACACATGTATTCTACCTTCGTTGTGAAATCGAAATCCAGCCCATTCTTGAAGAAAATTTTTTATGAAAGAGAGCTTATCGTCACTAGACACGAATAAAGGCGGGAGCTCAAAGTTGACCGCGAAAAAAAGACGTATAAAAAAACTTCAGCGAAGAAAGACTTTTAACATAGTTGACGGCGAAGGAAGACGTGTTAAAATATTTGACTGCGAAGAAGGACGCGTAAACTTATTTTCCCGCTCAACTATGTTTGCAGGTGTAACAGCATGAAAACTCCCTAAAGATATTTGGGGAAATATGCTGAAGTGACAGTCCTTGGCCAAGTATAAATCTATGATTACGCGTCTTTCTTTGCCGTCAAGGTTATACCATGTTGTGACCGACATCGAAAACATGTTTTCGTTGCTAAAACTGGTTTCCATTCCATGGTAAACCATTTCGGATTTATTGTTAATTGGTTGGCCTAAGTAAAATAAGAATGAAAATAAGAGGTTGTAAATGAAAAGAAAATGAAGGAAAAGTATTTTGGTTTTGTTTTTGTGTAGCAAAACTGTAATCAAAAGATATAAGAAATGTCAACGAAAACACTAACACCCAGTGTGAACAGCCTTCAGCCCAAAATCCCAAAACTCGTTTTCAAAGTGTTTTCGTTGTCGGTAAGAACATCGTATTACGCGTCTTTCTTCGGCGAAATTTTTTCTAAGCGTCTTTTTTCGTAAAATTTTTTTACGCGTCTTTTTTCGCCGTCGAAACACTAGCGCGTTTATTCGTGTGTAGTGACGTTATCTTTCCGTTAGAGAATGGGCTTCACCATATTTCTTTCTCGTTTAATAAATTTGCATTTAATTTTTAAAGTAAAGTTATTTATTAATATAAGAGTCAAACAATTATAAAATATATATTTGCGTTTAAAAACTTGAAATAAGCTTTTTGCTCTAAACATTTAATTTACGCATGTAAAACCAGAGAACTTAGATAGATAGAGAAGGTGCAAACTGAAAGTGGAAACTATCTAAGTTCTCTGGTAAAACTAAACTTTAATAGTTTTACTTATGAATGCATCACTGGTCCTTGTTCTTGCTGTATTGCATTGCGGGGAATTTACATTTCTCAGAAATTTCTCCAACGATTTCACTGAATAGTCTTCATAAACTAAATCCAAGGCAACTCTGATGCAAGAAAAGAGAGTATGGGGCGTTCCAAGAATGATACAAAAAAACAAGATTGCGCCCATGGGGTAATAATCACTTTTTCGGCAGGTCTATTCCGGTCACGCATTTTAAAGTACTAGAAAGGGTACTAATTATTTACTACTTTTAATCCGTTGGTGCATACTATTTCAAATTAAATATAGAAAAGTGTATAATTACAGGCTTATAAGCCTGAATATATGTTTGTATCGGCAGCTCCACACAGCTTGGACATATATTGTAACTTTAAAAAAGTAAAAGCCGTAAAATAAAGCAATTTCCTATAAGACTTTAAATGACTTTTTAAATAGATTAAAACACATAAATATCGATATTATAAGCGAATTCCTAATTTAACCATGCAGCCACTCTATTCTAGTGTATCAGTAGTTCATTTGGCTCAATATTATGACAATGCAGCAAGAGTTATTTAATTTAAAAAATCGCCTTTCCATACGATTTTTGTGCACGTTTTTTCTATTGATAACCACGATATATTTTATTTTTTACTTTTTGAAGACAAAAATTATACAAATCCAGCAATTTTAGATATTAATATCGTTCTGAAAGCACCAAGTTCTTAAAAAATCACGATACAACGAATTACTCAAATGGAGTATTTTAAATACTATTTCACAACGAATAGTAGTATAAAAATTAAGATTGGCAGCACTGAAAATATGCATGCCTATCTTGTCAAAATCACAACAAACACGTCGCTACTGACAACACCTTGTTATTATTCCACCATGGATTGCGCCCATGAGAGAAGATTTTGAGCGTAATTTTTGCGTGACGTCATCTTGGTGCAATTGCGAGAGAGAAATGCCAAAACCATAGAAAAATATGTAACAATGTAGAAAAATGTGTTAATATTAATGTTAAATGGTTCAATTTTGCAGGAATCAATAAATATACAAAGATTAATTAATTAGGAACACGTAGCAATAATTTTGGACATGCAGCCCTTTAGGTAAGTACGATTTTAGCACATGCCGGATGTTGAAAAAATGCATGTACAAGTTAATACCATACTTTGTTAAAGCCATTTCCACACAATCAGCAAATTATCATGCGATTCCGTTCCCACACAATTCCACCGGCAAAACGCTCGCATATTTTGGGATCATATTGCGACCAAAAATGCAATTGCGCTGCACGCGCATCCGCCGTCTTAGCTAAGGAAATTAAACACCTTAGTTGAGCGAAACACGCGCAACTAACAAACCAAACACTTCAGGTGAGAGAAATACGCGCAATCCCCATTCTGCTGACCAGGCATCTTTGGTCACGTAAGCCGGCTCAGGCTTAGGTTAGTTTGTAAGCGGTAGCTTAGAGATAAGTTAGTCTTAAACGCACTCGCGAGCGAAAGGCACATAGTGCCGCCTAATAAAGTTTGAAATAAAACATAAACTTAAGTCTCGCGTTTTATTTGGCGCCCGAAGTAAGGGACCGCGCGACAAAGTGACGCGGACAAATGAAATAAATATAAAAATAAATAAAACATACTATTGGAACAGGCCCCTTAGTAGCGAGGAAAATTTTTATCCTCGCAAAAAAGGACGGACCGTATAGTCCAGCCTACCAATAGCGAACAATTAGAAGAAATCATAAAATATAAAGCAAAAAGTTATAAACAGTTAGCAGTTAAGGAAAATCGTCAAAAAATATAAAGCAAACAGTTATAAACAGTTAAAACATACAGTGACTTTAAAAACGATATAAAATTAATAAATAAAGCAATCATCTTTACCCCCATCATCTTTACAACAAAAAAATAGAAAGCAAAAAATAGTAACACAAAAAAAGTTATAAACAACTATAAACAGTTAAGCTCTAAGTGACTTTGGTAAAAAAAAGAGGAAAAAAGTATAAAATAAAATAAATAAATTAAAGCAATCATCTTTACCCCCATCATCTTTACAATAAAAATAGAAAGCAAAAAATAGCAACACAAAAAAGTTATAAACAATTATAAAGAGTTAAGCTCTAAGTGACTTTGGTAAAAAAAAGAAAAAATATATATTAATTAAAATAAATACAATACATAAACAAAAAATAGAGAGCAAAATATAGTAACAAACAGTTAAGCTCTAAGTGACTTTGGTAACAATATAAAATAAATAAATAAATAAAAGCAATCATCTTTACCCTCATCATCTTTGCCCGTCATCTTTACACCCATCTTTATCTCCATTGTGGAAAACCAGTAAGGAATGATGCAGATCACGAAGGAATTATCATAAGTTAAAGTAAGAAAGTAAACTAGCATTAGAAAAGAAATTATTGTAAACAGTAGAAATATAAAAAGAAATTATAGGATTAAAATTACTGAAACAAATTTATTTTCACAAAATGAGTCAGGAAGAACAGATAGCGGCGACTCTGTCGAGGCTTAATTTACAAACATCCTCTTCCAATTCCCCAACCACTTTTACCCCTAGCCAAAAAAGGGAATTGACATCCCTAATAAACGGTTTGTGTCCTATTAAACCCACAATCAGAGGAAGAAGAGGAAACTACTGTAGATTTCAGTAGTAACATAGAACAATCTGAGAGAGTGCCAGATGTAGTGAAATGCCTGAGGGAATTTTCAGGCAAAGATGGTGAATTTAGTTCCTGGAGGAAGTCAGTAGACAGAATACTATTAATGTATGGAAGGAATAAGGATACCCCAAAATATTTCGCAATATTACATACAATTAGACATAAGATCGTCGGGGAAGCAGACACAGCCCTCGAGTCTTATAGGACCCCTTTAAACTGGAATAAAATTAAGAAATGTCTGATGTTACATTACTCAGACAAAAGAGATGTGAGCACCTTAGAATACCAGATGACAACCCTTGCCCAGAGGGGCAATACGGTTGAGGAATTCTATCAACAGGTTTATCAATACCTATCACTAATTTTAGATAAGATTGATTGCCTTGAGCTAGGTGAGGAAGCCCTATCTGCCATGACGGCAACTTATAGAGAAAAGGCACTCGATACCTTTATACGGGGACTTAATGGAACTCTTCCAAGTCTGCTAAGTGTACGTGAACCAACCAGTTTACCGCAGGCTCTCCACATGTGCCTCAAATTAGGAAATATGAATTACAGGACAATCCACGCAAATAACATTGGGCGACTGGCAAATAATCCTAAGCCTAGTAACCCTAATCCACCAAGAACATCATTATTTAAACCACAAATTCTACCTTTTTACCCAGAGCTTACAAATACCCACAACCAATCCCAAAGACCAATTGCTTACCAGCACTATGGACAGCATCGCAACTTTGCCACCTTGCAACCCAACTTTCGACAACCTCTTCCACAACACACTGGTACTAATTCCCCTCTACAATATCGCCACTACGTCACGTCACAGAATTACAGGCCACCTCTTCCACCTAAACCCCCAACTCGTATGGAAGTTGATCGGTTTCTACAAACCAGGCAAGTCAATTACCACAATAGGCCGCAGTATCAACAAAATCAAACATCTAATAGCAAACCATAAGGGTTCACCAATGGAGTGGCAAACGCTAGTGGGCATCCAGCCAATAAAAGACCACCGTCTCAAAGTCTGGACACCGCTAATAAAGTGCAACGTATTTACAATGCCGAGGCTATAGAGAGTGACCCACTAGACTGCAGTAACGACATTGCAGAGTATCCAGAAGAGAACTACGAATACTGGCAGGACTACCAACTGGAACAGAACGAAGAACAAGAAAAAGTCGAAGCAATCCCTAGCGATAGTATAAATTTTTTAAACTAAACACCTTCTCGCTGCCATATTTCCCTTATAGGATGAGAAATGGTAACGAGTTGAAATTCTTACTGGATACAGGCTCGAACAAGAACTACATTAGCCCAACTTACATACGAAATCCTATCCCAAATAAATCCTTTTACGCTAACTCAGTTGGAGGCCCAGTAAAAATCGAACACCACGCAAACATTGATATCTTCGGCGAGGAATTGGGGAAAATAAAATTCCACATCCTGCCGGACCTAAAGACATTCGATTCCATAATAGGCAACGACGCGCTGAAAAACCTAAATGCAGCGATCTTCACTAATGGCAATTGTTTCACTCTATATAAATATCCCATCCACCAACTTCCAATAAATTCCTTTACACATACCATCCTACGGTTTAACCATCTGAGTCCTGCGGACAACGGAGAGTTAAAACAACTCTTGGACTCATGTCCAACCTTATTTTCCGAGCCAGACAAAAAATTAACCTTTGTCACCAACGTTAAAGCGGAAATTAGAACTAGGAACGATAGGCCAATCTATTCAAAAACATATCCATACCCTATGCCTTTAAAAAAGGAAATAGACCAACAAATTGATGAATTGCTGAATGATGGCATCATTCGTCCATCAAAATCTCCCTACAATTCTCCAGTATGGATCGTTCCTAAGAAACAGGATGCCTCTGGTCAAAAAAAATATCGTATGGTAATTGATTATCGTAAATTAAACGAAGAAACCATACCAGATAAATACCCCATTCCAGATATTACCACTATTTTATCCAATTTAGGAAGAAATAAATACTTCTCGACTATAGACCTTAAAAGCGGATTCCACCAGATTGCCCTAAATGAGGCTGATATCGAAAAAAAATGCCTTCTCAGTCGCAAACGGGAAATTTGAGTTTACGCGGCTACCATTCGGCCTAAGAAACGCACCAGCTATTTTCCAACGCGCCTTAGATGATGTTCTAAGAGAACATATTGGTGTCCGATGTTACGTCTATATCGATGACATAATAATTTTTAGCAAGACCAAAGAAGAGCATTTCGATAATTTAAGCATTAACTAACTTCCCTCTTCCCAAAAATGTCCATGATTTACGATCCTTTTTGGGAATGACAGGACATTATCGTAGATTTATCAAAGCTTACGCACAAATCGCAAAACCACTCACTGAACTACTTAGAGGAGAACTGGGAAGAATTTCTAAAAATCAATCCAAGAAGGTCCAATTGAATCTAACAGCCCAACAAGTGAAAGCAGTTAAACAACTAAAAAATTGCTTAACATCTGATGATGTAATACTTCATTACCCTGACTTTGAAAAGGCATTCGAGCTCACCACTAACGCTTCCCGTTATGCTTTAGGAGCCGTACTCTCCCAAGAGGGTACCCCAATATGTTTTCTTTCAAGAACGCTTATCAGAGCAGAGGAAACTTTTGCAACCAACGAAAAAGAGATGCTAGCGATCATTTGGGCTCTGCAGTCACTCATATGTTTTCTTTACGGATCAAAAAAAGTTAAAATATTTTCCGACCACCAACCATTGACCTTTGCTCTCAGTAACAAAAATACCAATGCCAAAATGAAGCGATGGAAAGCGCAACTAGAGGAGTATAACCACGAAATAATCTACAAACCCGGCAACGCAAACATAGTTGCAGACTGCCTCTCGCGACCACCAATGGCAAACATAAATTCAATTACGGTCCATAGTAGCGATAGCTCCTCAGAAAATTTAATACCCTCTGTAGAAACACCTATTAATGTCTTCAGAAACCAAATTTTTGTCAACGAAGGTTTAGAATCCTCATACAAGTTCGAAATAGTTTTCCCAATGTACCATAGACATATCATTACCGAAAGAACCTTTTCGGAGGATTCACTGAAGTCAATTTTAAAGAAACATTTGAATCCTTCGGTGATAAATGGCATCAAAACAACGGAGCCTACTATGTTAAAAATTCAAGCCATTTTCTCCCGACACTTTGCTAATTATAGGATACGGTTCACACAGCTGATTGTGGAGGATATCAAAGACACGGAAGAACAAAACCGAGTTATAATAGAAGAACACAACCGTGCCCATAGGAATGATAAAGAAAACAGATTGCAAATATTGGGAAAATACTATTTTCCTGATATGGCAAACAAAATTAAAAAAATCACAAAACTTTGCAAAATTTGTAAAGAAAACAAATACGATCGGCACCCGAACAATCCAAGACTGGGCGCTACACCCCTACCCGAATATGCTGGACATACCATTCACATAGACATATTTTCAACAGACAAGCACAAAGTGCTCACCTCTATTGATAAGTTTTCCAAATTAGCAGTAGTAAAAAAAATAGATGGAAAAAGTATCGAAAGTATAAGGAGGCCTTTTAGGGATATAATATTCTACTTTGGGGTACCAAAAGCGATTGTTTTTGATAACGAAAAAACATTCAATTCGCAGCCTATAAAATTCATGTTGGAAAGTGAATTCAATATAAAAATTTTTACTGCACCACCATATAAAAGCGAAGTAAATGGTCAAATAGAAAGATTCCACTCAACTTTGGCAGAGATCATGAGATGCTTAAAACATGGGCACCCTGACAAAAGTTTTGAGGAACTTATGGAGTGGTCCGTGAATGAATACAACCATTCCATCCACTCGGTTACAGGGAAACAACCAGTTGATATATTTTTTGGCAGACCTTCTTCATCCAATAGTAACGAACGTGAAGAAACTAAGAAACAAGTTCTTGGAAAACTTAAAATAAAACAGGAACAGGATCTTCAGTATCATAACAAAAATAGACAGGAAGCAGCTGACTATAGTCCAGGACAGAAAATTTTCGTTAGACAAAACAAGAGATTAGGTACCAAGCTTTCTAAAAGATACAGGGAGGAGATTGTCAAGGAAAACAGACACTCGCTCTACAGTAGTAACACAATCAGGAAAAATCGTCCACAAAGGACGGATACGAAACTAAATACCTAACACATATTCTCTGTATTTCTAGACTATTCCTTTCCCTCAAACTTCTTCTGTGCAATGGCTTAGTCGAGGTGCTCGACTACTCTCAAGCAGAAATCGTTACCATCGAGAATGGCATCGGAAAGGTGCAAACGGGTATCTACAGAATCCTCCATTACATCGACCTAACCGAATATTCCTGCATCCTGGAAGACATAAATAGCCGCTTCTTAAGAAATATTCCACCTTCCCATCCTCTACACCCATTCATTGCAGAGGAAAAAATAATAGTAACTAATGTTACCATCAGACACATAGCACCAAAAAATAGAAATAAACGATCAATAAGTTTTATAGGATCAGCCCTGAAATGGGTCGCAGGAAACCCTGACCATGATGACCTCATGGCTATCAATAGTAAATTCGATGAAGTTGTTGAAAACAACAACCAGCAACTAATAATCAATAGAAACATTATTGATAGAATTAAAAATATTACGCAAGTAAGTAATAGCATACTAAAAACGATGCAAAATAGCAACGAACTTCTAACCTCGTTGATACTCGAATATAAGTTTAAGATTGATATAATAAACGAAGAAATTGAGAATATTAACCCATTAATGCCTGCCCATAGACCCGCTGGTACGATTTTGATGAAATTTATAAATATGTGCCTGGGACACCATAGAAGTTGATAGAAAAAAAATAAAAATTTTACATGCGAACACACCTTAGATATGACATGGGTATTTAAATACCCGACAGGCATTAACATTAACTTTGAAATAACTCAAAAAAAAAACACCATTGGCTATTGTTTTGACGTTTTGTGCATTATTGACATTTGCCAAATGTTTTTTTATGCACCATCATCCCACATGTAAAAAAAAAAACTTATAGTGATATAAAAAGGTAAAATAAACAAGAAAAAAGTGATAAGAAATAAATTGGCTGATTATAAACAATTGTAAGTACACACGATCTTTTTTCGTTATATTTTATGTATAATTATAAATATATGTCTCAATATATTATAGAATATTCAGAGTGATTCGTCGGCAGAAAGTTCTCACTGCTATCGAGCTGCAAGCTATTTTAGATAGTTGGTCTGATGGAGATAGTGATGGAGAGGATAACTTTGTCCAACACGCAGACGCCGTTGATATTATCATAACGCCACCCGATGTCATCGAATTTCCTAAGCCATACACCAATGGTCCGCGCGAAACGCTATGATCGAAAGCAACGGAAAATGGTTACTATTGAGCAGCCGTATTTGGTCAACGAATACAATCATCTTATGGGAGGTGTGGACCTTTTTGACAATGCAATGAATAATTATCGAATTCGGATTCGGGGAAAAAAGTGGTATTGGCCATTAATAACAAATGCGTTTGACGCGGCTATGGTAAATGCATGGAAGTTACATTGCTTCTGTCGCAAGTATGACAAGAAGCCACCGATGTCTCAATATGAATTTCGAGTGGAGGTGTGTGAATCGATTATGATCAAGTCCAGTTATCATCATCCGGGTAGAACGCCGGCTTCCGGGGCACAACTGGCAATGCGTTACGACCGTATGGATCATTTCATCGGAAAACTTAATACTCGTTATCGTTGTCCGCAATGCGGTGGCAAAACTGAATATGATTGCTTGAAGTGCCAAGTGAACTTGCATCCCGCTCCTTGCTTTCTGGA
Organism: Rhagoletis pomonella; assembly: GCF_013731165.1. Classification (NCBI taxonomy): domain Eukaryota; kingdom Metazoa; phylum Arthropoda; class Insecta; order Diptera; family Tephritidae; genus Rhagoletis; species Rhagoletis pomonella. The sequence goes on along the minus strand of NW_023461066.1, from coordinate 396 downwards.
TTACCACAACGGCGTTGAACCAGATAAGAAAAAGATTGCCAAGGCTAAGTAATCTATTTCTTATAAATATAATAATTTCTCAGTAAAATAAAAAAAAATCCTATTTAATTATGCGTTTTATTCACTGCAAATTAAATGTTTCCATATATGAAAAAAAATACTTTTTGTGTACACACATTTGACTGTCGGGTATTTAAATACCCATTTTCATTTAACCAGGTGTAACGGCCAGGTGTGTTGAGATATCTCTATAGCGTTTTTTTCATTGCATGAAAGACACCTGAAGCTATCTGGTAAGGTGAGCTTTTTTCGTTTTTCCCATTTCCCTATATTTGGAGAGCGCTTTTCCTAAGCATTTTCCGATAAAAAAAAACCTCGATTTTGGCTTAAAAAAAA